>NC_034009.1:27461342-27685529 GCF_000346465.2 Prunus persica
TTTTCCTCCCAGATCTGAGATTTTGACATTTGCTTTTGATAATGATGTTGAAGGCTGTAAGCAATTGATTGATAAGGATGCTTCTTTAGTCAATGAGATTGGATTGTGGTATAGCAATCAGAAAGGCTCCAAACTTTGTTCCTGAGCATAGAACTCCACTAATGGTTGCTGGCTACCAATGGGCAATGACTTTGTGACTGGGCTAGTGGAGGTCCAAGAGAGAGAGACAGAGGAGATTATATTGTGCTCCATCCATCTCTTTTTTATTTTTAAATTTTAATGATTTAAATTTTTTGAAAATAAAGAATTTTTTATTATTATTTTTTTATCTACATAGAAGTCCATTCATTGAAAAAATGGGTCATACATTTGACAAGTAAGCATTTAACAAATTAACTAACGGTTTGTATAACGGATGGGGCAATTTGTAAGTTTTTTAGGAGTTTAAGTATGTACTCGTAAATGTCTCTAAAATACGGTATGAACATGAAAATGACCCTACAGTTTAGGAGGTTTTATGTAGTTTGTCCTTTGATCTAATGTAGTTCTTTTTCTTTCAAAAGACGTTATGTATTCGATTTCTCATCTATCCATTGAAAGTAAAAACAAAAAAAAGAGATGGATGGACAAATATAAATTAGGTTGGTTAAGGCATTGTGACCACCTCCTTAGTCCGTTTGCCTTTTTTTTCTTTTTTGTCAATAGTTTGCCAGTCTTTGACAGCTATTATGGTTTCATTATACACAATGTAAATTTTGTTTAAATATGAATATGGTTTGAATACTTTAGGTTAATTATATTCTTCTCCATAAGGAGATATATAAGAGTTTATAAGGGTGTTTTATATGGAAATAGATACAGTAATTAATTAGGAGAATATCTCCTAAATATACAAAGATGTGTTAACTATATGAAACAAGAAAGTAAATCACCTAATCAATTAGGAAATAAATCTCCTTAATTTAGTAGGTTAACTCACATTAACACTCCTTCTCAAGTTGGTGCATGTACGTCACCAATTTCGAACTTGGTAAGTGAGGCATAAAACACTCGTCCACAAACAGCTTTTTTTAAGACGTCTGTTAACTGATATTCTAATTTTACAAAAGGTAGACAGATGATCTTGTTCTCAATTTTTTCTTTGATGAAATGTCTATTCACCTCAACATGTTTAGTTCAATAATATCCTGGTATTTCTGTATTTTTGGGCTACCGATATTTTCAAAACCATCGATATTTTAGACCTTGCTAAGAACTAGTTGGAAATGAACTTGAGCTTCTCTCAAAGTTACTTGGTTACTATGTATGGTTAAAGGCCAAGTGAGGTGTTTAAAGCTTTGCAATTGAGTGTTTGAGATATTTTGAATGCCCCATGTGCAGTTGGAGGCTTACCTCGCGTTTTAAAAATTTGATGATCTATTAAACAAAAACTTATTTTCATTTTCTTTCTTTAAAAATACATACAGGGACATTTTGGTAATTTCACACACAAATTCAAATATTTCAAACTAAATTAACTAAATTCTAAAAAAATCATCTTATGAATAAGAACATTGTTTTTAGAAAATTTAGAAGCACAAAGATATGTTATATGTGTAGAGAAACACAAAATACGTATAAGGGCATTTTTGTAATTTCACCTAACAACTCTCAGAAACAAAACATGTAATATATAAATGAAATAATGACCCATATAAGGGCACTTTGATCATTTTCATTTAAAATTGCAAATCTATCCAATATATAGAAATGAATTTCTACATTCAACAAATTATATGAAAAATATATTAGATGAACATATATAGCACATAAACACGTTAATGATAGAGATAAATCTCTTTCACTTATTGTTAGGACATTGCCATAACACTTTAAAACAAAAAGAATTAAAACCGTAATTTGAATTTCAAATTTCTTTTTGCACCTTAAAGTAATGGGTTAAATACTTTTCGGTCACTGGGTTTTACACGAAAATTCAATTTGGTCACTGAGAAAAATATTTAGCCAAATTGGTCACTATGTTTTCTAAAGTTTATAATTTATAAACATTTAGTTATCCCCCGTTAAGTGCAATTTCTATTTTTATTTTTTAGGAAGCACCTTCAGTCTTCTCCCCCTAATTCAATGAGTTAGGGTATATTGTGCTATTAAGGTTTAATAATTCAGGGAAATCTTGGGTTGAAATCAAAATTGTGATGTATAAGGAAAATAAAAAGGCCAAACCAAATTGAAATGAAATGAACAACTTACCAATATATTTTGGTGCTCTTGCTCTATTACCTTGATTATGTCTCCTTGCCATCCGAAGTCACAATACGGTTCTCACGCAATCGATTCAGGCTTCAATATAACATCCAATTTGTGACCTTATACCTCACAATTTTGATTTCAACCCAAGATTTCTCCCAATTTGTTAAACCCTAATAGCACAATATACTCTAACTCGTTGAGTTAGATGAAGAAGAATGAACGTGCATCTTAGAAAAAATAAAAATAAAAACTGCACTTAACGGAAGATAGCGAAATATCTATAAATTGTAAACTTTGGGAAACACAGTGACTAATTTGGCTAAAAAAATTCTCAGTGACCAAATTGAATTTTCATGTAAAACTCAATGACCAAAAAGGTATTTAACCCTAAATTAATTAAAACATCATATTCTACAGTAGTTCTAGGTATAAGGTTATTACACTTTATATATGCGAATTGGAAGATATTTTTTATGAGGTTTTGGTTAGATTTGTTTTAAGAAATCGATGATAATTTTATAATTTATAGGAACTTCAAAGTTTCTTTGTTACGTTATAAATGAACTTTGTGCATGTGTTTCTAAAAGTCCATTTCATTTTATTTTATTTTATTCATAATTTGAGCCCCTATATTAAATATAATAGTGAATCTCCCATTTTACTTTTCCCTGATGAAGCATTGTTGGGCCTTTGGCTCTTATAATATACCGATGCATTTAAAATAGTGCTCTGGAGTTTTGGGCAACTGTTTTGTCCGAGGCATCCCATCTGCTTATTTATATTGAGGACCGTAGTTTATTAGTCTTGCTACCATCTGCTTCATATCCCTCTCCTTATATATACCCAAAACATGGAAGAGGTTTGGTTGGAACCAGTAATAAGCCTATTCTATTTTATCCTTGTTCCACCTTATCCTTCAGATCCAAACATGCCCTTAATAAACAGTCAAAACGTACGGCCCCACAGTAATCAGTAAGTACACAGTTGTATTTTTGTTAAAAAGGGAAGTTTCGCATTTAATGCTGGTTTACGCTTTTCGGTGGTTTTGTTCGTTGCTTGGCTCCCTCGCGCTCCCTTTTCCATTAGAGCGTACTACGCATAATACCATTTCGCCTTGCGCTCCAAGTGTTCGTCGAAATGCCTGAGCCATGCTCTCCTCCACCACCGCTGCGACCCACTTGCTCGTCTCGCCCTACTCCTTCCCGAATTTCACCCCTCACGCATTTCCTTCGATTCTCTACGTCGTTAATTCAAGAACCGCAAGGAGGCAGCAGCGTCTGAAGGCGATGAGCTTCGTTTCGGTTAGAGAAAGCGGATGTTCTTTGTGTTTAGGGTTTTCAGAGTTTAAGAAAGGAGCGTGTTCTGGGTTTGTGAGGCGATGTAAAGATTGGGATAGAGAGGGGGATTTCACCTTGGAAACTGAGATTTTGGAGTTCATGAAGAGCTCCAAGAAGCCTGGGGCTTTTCCGAGCAAGAAGGAGCTTCTTGAATCTGGGAGAGAGGATTTGGTTGATGCTATTGCGAGGAAAGGTGGTTGGCTTTCGTTGGGTTGGGATTTGGAAGAAGAAGAAGGAGCTCAAGATAGTAATTTTAGGCAGTGGGATTCGATAGTGGCTAAAGAAGGCGAGAGCAGTGCTTCGAGTGGCAGTCTAATTGGGGCTTCAGGCATGGTTTCTTCGTTTTCTGATGATTCTTCTCAAGCAGCGTCGTCGTCTGGTAGATCACTGTGAGGATTCTATTAAAACGAACTTGTTGAAATTTTAGATTTGAATTAGTCGCTGGTAAATTTTTGTATTCGTTTTCTATATCTTTATCGAGGACCAAGAGATTGACTTAGAGTTTTACTTCTACTTCCATTAACCGTGATGACATCTGCAGCGATGGCTTGCTTAGGTTTTGAAAAATCAACTGGGAATGAATAGATAATGGAACCTTATTGACCCCATACTGTTATAAGAACTCAAGCCTTGATTCTTTCTCTCTCTCTCTCTCTCTCTCTCTCTCTCTCTCTCTCTCTCTCTCTCTCTCTCTCTCTCTCTCTCTCTCTCTCCATGATGAGATAACGAGATTTGATTAACTAAAATAAAAACTGCATTGCATAGGACAAGATTTCCACTGTTCATTGATTCCCCATTTTCAGTGATTATATCAAACATTAGTTATTTGGGAATGGGAATCAACTAAAGTGTTTTTCTTTTATATGTGTAGAGAAGCTGCTACAACAGAGGATGATACTGGAATCGAGGGAATATTGAATCGATTGGAGAAACAGAGAAATTTGACGTTTGGATTTAATTTGAAAGAAAAAGAAGACGATGTTTTCTTCCCAAGTACTTACAAGTTTCCCGAAATCTCAACTGATGCGGTAAGTTTGTTATATTATTTTAACATTGTTTGTGTCTTTTGGTGGGGTGATAGTTTAGGGGAAAACATTATGCAAAGCTCTAATTTTCCCTTGTTCACTTAACACATACTTCTATATACCTTTATGGTGGTTAGATGGTATTAAATTCTTAGAATTGAATTGCATTTTTTGTATCTTCCTTTGTGATTTCGTATATCTGAGATAAAATTAAATTCTAATTTATCAGCATATGTTAGTGAAACCAAAACTATATTTTGGTCTTTCCAATATCAAGTTGTTCATACCATTGAAACTTGAAAGAGATGATAACAATTATGTCTGAACTCTCATGAGTGGCAGTCATCATTATTACAGCATCTCATGAAAGTGATTTATTTTTTAAGAGTTTGATGTGATTAAATTCTTTGCATGTAGAACTTCTAAAACATAACGTGTGATGCTTGTTACATTGTAAAAGACAGTTGCTGGCCTTGTTAGAAGCAGCAGACCTGCATCATTGAACCCCAAAAAAGCCATTCTTAATGATTCAAGAGACAAGCCTAACCACAACAGATCTCTTTCAGACATTGATGTCCTAGCAGACTCACCAAGACCAGAAATGTGGAGAACTTGGAGCATCCAGAGGGCTGGATTTTCAGATCAGGATTTTGAAGGTATTTTATATTTACTTGTTTTCACTTTTCAGCGGCTCTATGGTTAGATAGTTTGGTTAAAATGACCTTTTGACGTTGATGTAATGTTCAGCTGCTGAAATTTCTTATGATAAAATGAGAGGGCCAGAGGATGTTTCAAGAGAAGAAATATTTCAATTAAGAAAGGGTGCTAATGAACCTGATCAAAGGAATAAACTGAATTCTCATCAGGAAGAGATCAGTCACAAGCAAATACGTGATCACATTAAGTACCTTGAATCAGAGCTCTCCTCTGCACTTCGTTCATTGAGGAATAGATCTGATGAAGCTGCTTCACAGGTGGGTAGATCAGTCTTGATTATATGAATTTGCATGACTACTTCGAAATTTTGACTCTAAAGTTTTACCAATATGTTCAATTTCATCTATGGTCTCCAAGTTCTGTTTGCATTCAGGTTCTCTTGGGAAGCATTTTCATACTGTGATTGTGTTTTTGGAGGATTTGGGAATTATATTATACCCATTTTATATTTTTCATTAGGTTCATGAAAGCTCCTCTGATGATTTTCGGAAGCTTTCTGATGCCTGGGAGTTTCAGGAAAATGAGATTATGCATGCCCAGGACAAATTGCGTTCGACACGTGCAAAGTTGGCTGTTTTAGAAGGAAAGATGGCACTGGCAATAATGTATGCACATTTTCTGTTAATTTAAAAACAAGAATGTAACTTGCTTTACAATTGACATCTTGCCCACCCATGCCAGTGCAGCGCAAAAGACTGTGGAGGAGAAACAGAGAAGGATAAATGATGCTCGTAGAGCCTTACAACTTCTTCGTACTGCTTACATAGTTTGGCCAAATTCAGCCTCAGAAGTGCTCATTGCTGGATCATATGATGGTTGGACCACCCAGGTATGATCTCTTCTTGAATTGATTAGTTAGGTTGAATTAATATTAGCGAATGTCCGTTCTCCTCAGTTAACATTACCAATGTTGTTATTTGCGGTGACTGGTTACAGAGAAAGATGGAAAAGTCCAGTACAGGAATCTTCTCTTTGTGCCTTAGGTTGTATCCGGGCAGATATGAGGTTAGCTCAGTTTTGTTATTTTCTGGTCATACTTTTAGTGTTTTACATCGTTGGGGGGCCATTGAGTAATGTGATTTCCTGACCAGTTTTCACCTTGCATTTCAGATCAAATTTGTTGTTGATGGTGAATGGCGGATTGATCCCTTGCGCCCTATTGTTCACAACAGTGGATATGAAAACAATGTCCTGATCATAACGTAAGACACAGGAGCCCGGCAAGCATAAGAAGATATTCTAATGATGAATTTAGCGCAAGCAACAGTTGTTTCAGCGAGCGTCCCCCCTCTTCTTCTTCTTTTTTTTTCCTCTTGTATCATAGGTGGAGTAGGTGGTAGATTTTAACTGATGTGATTCTTTTGTCAGGATTCATATGTAATACCATTGGGTGCCTGCTTTCTAATTCATGTAAAACCCAAATTATACATTTGTGGTAATTGATTCAATGAGATTTTTTTTTTTTTTTTTTAAAAAAAAATTTTCAGGAAATGTTCTTAATTATAACCGGAAGACCGATCTCTGGAATATAACTTTGGGTTTGATTCCTGAAGGACAAACTTAATTTGAAGTTCGCAGCATTTTTGTTTTCTTGTAAGGAATGTTTGTAGCTTAATTAACAAGCACAATGGCGGCAAAGCTAAAATTCTCTGTTGTATAAGAAAGTTATTGTCCAAATACCACAACCTGTAAAACAAATACTTACACAACATGAAACAGATAAAGCTCCGGTAATATGATTGTACTTGCTCTCTTGGAGCCACAAGTTCAACTCCTTGAGGAAAAATCAATTTATATCGGTGTCCATTTCAGTCAGCATTCGTAAGTAGGGTTAACCAGCCTGAGAAGGGCGACACGAAGTTCTTATTGCAATTGTAAAACCACTGCCACAGTAAATCTCAATTAAGCTGGCTTCTTTCCGAAATTTGTGGCTGAGACTCACTTCTTGAGGACTCGTTTGATCACTTATATTTCCCAAGCCAAGCTGACCATGTTCACCCCATCCCCATGTCTTAAGTACCCCATTCTCTGTTACAATAGCAGAGTGCTCAGCTCCAGCTGCAATGTGCAGAGTTCTACTCCCTTCAAGCCCAGGGACTTTCTCCAGGACAACTGCTCTTGAATCTGCTCTTGAATCTGCCAATGTTCAAAGAACCACACATGTAATCAGCAGAAATCACAATTTGACCACGATGATCATTCAGATATAATCAACTGCAGTTGTCTGCGCCTGCCCATTTAACTTACCAGAAAAATCCAGTTTCCTTTTTCAAGGGCAAGTAGTGTATGGAACAGTTAATTATCACTTAATGAATACATGTTACTTTGTGAAAGAGTTTTAATAAATACATGTTACTTTGTAGACTAAATTAGATGCATTACCGGCTGAGTGCTTGACTGGAGTCATTTTATCAGGATTACTAAGGACTCCATGGTGATTTCCACCAAACATAAAAACCTCTCCACCTGTTTAAGATATCCAAGGCTGCTATTTAACAACACGATATCGTTTCACCAGGGAAAATGAAGAAATTTAATAAATAAATGAATAAACAGAACTGGTTAAAACATGAAATAAATGCACATACCAGTTAAAACTAAAGCATGATTCCATCCAAGAGCAATTTTGGTAAAGCAGAATGATGTAGGTAAATGCTGTGGCGTTTTAGCACTTAAAGTGTCGCCAAACCCTCTTCCCCAAGTGTACAAATGCCCATCAGCTAAGGTAATAGGCAAGAAAAGAAAACGACAATCAGGAAAACAATTCACTGAGGCAACTAGTGTTTCCATCGGTACTTGCGGTAGGCTTCACAAGCTTCTTTACTACGTGAAAACTGTGGACCATGACTAGCATTGAAAGTTCTTATCTCTTACATGGACTGGATCGTTTTAAAGCTACAGTTCAAGACATCCATCTTACAAGCAATGTGATCTGCTTTAATGGCCAAATCAAGAAAAAATGAAAATTTTCTGGACTCACCAGATAATGCTGCACTATGATCTCCATTTGCAGTGATGCTAGCGATCTTTACACCTTCAAATCCACAACTTCGTTCAGGAAGACTAACTAAATTGATTTTATCCTTGGCGATACCCAGTTGACCACGCTTCCCAGAACCAAACCCATAAACTTCATCTCCTGAACCACCTGCACTATATTAATCTTAGTTGTGGAAACTTAAGCTGGATGGTAATGATTAGGCATACACTTCACACATCATATACACTAGGACAAATGGGCTATATTGACTGAAGGAAATGCCTTATCTTGTAATACAAGCATGCCACGGAGCTTACACATCCAAATAAAACGGCATCTCTACATTAAAGCATTGCATCTGCCAGAAACATACAAGATCATCCTTGCAATTACCTCTCAGCAAAACAAGGGAATGGCGCATTCCACATGCTATCTGTTCCACGTGCTTACTAGCAAAGAAGGAGACTTTGACAGGGTAGCAATGTAACCTGTAATCGCCATGCCCGAGCTGACCAAATGTGCCGTCTCCACATGTAAAAAGAGCCCCTGTATCTGAAAACAACCAAGACAAGACCAAAACCAGAAAAGAGTTGAGTAAGCCCCATACTTCAAGTTGTCTTCCAATTAAACACACCAGAACCAGATATATTGACAGTGACACAGACAGTGCAAAAGCAGTAAAAGCAGAAAAATTGAAGTAGGGGGAAATCTAAAATTGGTTTTTTATGCTAATAATACGGATACAAACAAGCATAAAAATATCAGCACAGACTGTAACATCAACTGCCTGAATATACCTGAAACGAAACCAGAGTGGTTCCAACCAGCAGAAACATGAGTAATGAAGTAGTTGTTCAAAGACATAACAAGCTTGGGATGTGGACTATTGACCGTATCAGAATGACCCAGTTGACCAGCCGTGCCTCTTCCCCATGTCAGTACCTTCCCACCTGCAAAAGGAGTCAGATTTTTTGGTTCCCAAGAAAGAAAAAAAGAAGACTGTTTATAATATTAGATGAAAGAAAGGAAGAGACCGGAGGTCAAGGCAAGAACATGAGCGCCGCCGCAGGCAAGGAAAGAGATGGGTCCGGCGGAGGAGAGAGATGTGAGGTGAAGCAGCTGAGGGAGGAGCTCGTCCTGCAGCTTGCCCGTGCCCAGCTGCCCGTCCGTTCCTGCCCCCCAACTCCATATCTCTTGCTCTCTTCCTTCTTCGTCTTCTTCTTCGTGCTTCACTATTTTCCCTTCTTCATTCTCTTCCATTATTACGATGCTCTCCGCTCTTCCCTTTTAAGTTTCAAGTTTCAACTCCACTGAAATTTCTTCTGCTTTCCGTAAAGTCTGTTAAGGTGCTCATCATTTGGGCTCTTTGGGCTCCGACTCAAGATTTTTGGGCTTGGACATGTAGATTCTATTAAGTTGGTAAACCGGATAGCATTTGATAGCTTTTGTTTACAATGAAAAAGATGAACCTGAACTTTCAGATTCTTCACTTCTTTCCCCTGTGTATTGAGTAGTCCAAGAAGAAAACTTGGTACGAGTATCATTTATTCTTCCCAATATTTCATTACTGTAGTCCAAGAAGCTTCAACTTCCAAAGGCAAACTGAGAATCTCAAATTCAGCCTCAATCCAACCCACTTGTGATGAAGTTATCAAAACCAACACAAACATGTTTGAAAGAAATGCAATCCCATTCGCAAATACAAGTCACAACAACTAGATTGTTGAAGTAATAACAGAGTAAATTCACAACAGATGGCTGCTTGATTCATGGAAACAAAACAACACACAAAATCAGAAACCAAAGAAAAGCAACATTGGATTCACGACCAAACATAAAAACATCAACCCTTTATCTAAATAACTTATACAACTTTGAAGTTTGAAGTACCTAACTCCCGCAGCTCCATACCAACATATTCTTCCATTCCCAACTATATAAACCAAAACCCAATGCTAATGTTACAAACTAATCCTCCAAATTCCAAACAACTGACTATGAAAGTTACAGAATGTCATCATAAGCAACGATTTCTCTGGCTTTGGCAGGCACATCCAATGCTGAAGAACCATCAGCAGCAGCAACTCTGGGGTTCACTATAGCCGAAGCAAGCTTGTTGCCTCTACCATGTCTCCTCAGAGGCACCTCAGCCCTCAAAAGATTGGAATTTGAGGATGACCCATTACTAGAATCTCTGTTTTCAGCACCAACTCCAACTCCTTTCCTCCATTGGGCAAGTGGGTCTGTTGCCCAAAGGACCTGCAACTGCAACAAAAACCCAAATTTCAACCAACTTTGCTAAAATTCGAAAACCCACAAAGAAAAAAAGAAAAATGCAAGCTTCTATAGGCAATTGAAGGGAAACTTAAAAAGATTACCTTTTTAGAGTCGAGGGTAATGCCAAAGGAGGGGTCGAGGGAGGCGGCAATGGCGGCTTCAGCCGAGTCGGTGGCGCGGTAGGTGACGTAGCCGACCGCATCGCGGTCAATGCGGATGCGAGAGATGGCTCCGTATATTTCGAACCGGGACTTGAGGTCTAGGACGGAGCAGTCTGGCGGGAGACCTGTAATGACAAGAGCCGGCGGTGGCGGCAGCTTGTAAGTTGGCTTGTCGAGCTCTGGTTCGGGCTCGGGATGAGGAGGCAGGGGACGACGGCGTTTCCATCCGGAGGCGGAGGCGGGGACGTGGCGGGAGAAGTAGGGTTTGTCTCTCTTCCGGCTCATGGTTTTTGGTGAAGAAAATTGGGGGTATTGTGTTGTGTTGGTAGATGTACGACTTCAATTCCCGGGTTGTCGTTCATATACTGATATGATATCATATGAGTTCGGAGTTTGACTGTCTATGTGGGTTGACTATTTTCTCTTTACTCAATAAGGATTCCACCATTCCTTTCGAAAATAGAAAATAAACTTGTTCACAAAAATAGGAAAAAAGAAGTTACACAAAGCTCATTATTGTATAAGAGCATCTTCAATTGATGTGTCAAAAGTGTTACATAAACATTTAACATTAGAAATAACATCTCATATCACTCCAATCAATGTGTCAAAGCTTATGTAGAATGAAGGCTGGAGGTTGATATATTATTTTTGACATTCTAAAAGCAAGATGTTAAATGAATATTTTATTATTTTTTCTTTTCTTTTTTTTAATTAAAAATAAATCAACACTAAAATGTAATTTAAATAATAATTTAATTTGACATATCGGATAAAGTGTAAAGCTGTGTAAAATGTCAAATTACCACATCCGTCATCAAATTTAAATTTGATGTATGGTATTTGGCATCTCCCTTGGAGATAGCGTTCGAAAACAAAAAAAAAATTCCTTTTATAGTTGCAAAGACATTTAAATTTGACGTGTATATGGTGCTCCTTGTTATGGGTATTTTTTTTTCGTGTTTAGTTACCCTTTTTTTTTTTTTAAGTGTCCTTTTTGCTTTTATTTTTTTTGTAAGTGTCCTTTTTTTCTTCTTGTATGGGAGTGAATCAAACTGTGAATCTATCATTACCCTACCTAACACATTAGCCTCCTCTATCACCACTTGGCCAACTCCAACGGCTTAAAACTCGCCCCCTTTTTAATCGCTTCTTCTCAAAAAAAAAAAAAAAAAAAAAAAAAAAAACTCGCCCCTTTGTTTTGGTTTGTACACCAATTCTTAACATCTTCCCAAGAATCTACTGTTCCCGTAAATTGCAAAGACGGGGAAATGAGACAAGAAAAAAGATTTAAAAGAAATGAAGGCAAGTACCAAGTCTCTTCACGGACCATTTTATTGTTGCTTCACATTTTTAGCCCTACCATAAATCCAAAAGATCGTAACCGCATCTCCAACAAGACCTTGGTAATCCCTCCATACTTGTTGTCTTATGCCGTTTAAGCCTCAATGCTCATCTCAACCTTAGCCATACCCGAAATCTTACGATAAAAACCCGAACTGTAAACGAAAGCAGCTCATAGTCTCCATCCACTTTGCAACATTTTGATGGGTGCTTTGAAAACCTTGTTTGGAAACAGTAAATTTTCAGTGAAACTACCATTCACAAATCCACAACAGAAAGCCCCCAACACATCGGCTCGCAAAATTTCTATCAGACACCTAACTCGGAGACACAGAACATGAGCTGACAACCCATCAATTCTCCAACTTCCCATTTGCAATGGCTCAATTTTTATCAGCATCAACATCACCATTAACATCAAATTTGTCTCTTGGAAAGACCCGCTTCAGATTTTCACCAAAACATGGCCGCCCCTCCATTGCCCATAGCATTCAACCCCCATTCAATTCAAATGCAGACTTAAATTTCCAAACTTTGTCCCCTTTAAACCCTCTTTTGGCAAATTCACCCCTTTCTCACGCTGCAACAAGAGTTTCTTCACATGGGTTTCTTGATAAAGATGAGAAAGATGATATTTTGCCAGTCTTTGAGGAACGGCCAGTCAAATTTGTCTTTTGGGTTTTGGTTTGGGCCTCTGTGTCCCTTGCTTTGTTCGCAGCTTCTGGGGATGCTAATGCCGCAGCAGCTGCTGCTGCTGATTCCATTAGAGCCTCCAGTTTTGGCCTGAAGATTGCGAGCGCCCTTCGAGGCTCAGGCTGGCCTGATGAGGCTGTGGTATTTGCCCTGGCTACGCTTCCTGTGATTGAGCTTCGTGGGGCTATTCCTGTTGGTTACTGGCTGCAACTCAAGCCTGTTATGCTAACCGTTCTATCCGTTCTGGGGTTAGTCTTTTCCCTCTGTATCCGTATTTTGATATTCCACTTGATTTTTGTTGGATTTTTTTTTTCACCAATGCTCTTTTACAACTTTGCCTTCGCTGTTCCTTTGTATCTGTTTGATAGAATATGCCTGCATATGGTGATATTAGAGCAATGGGCTACTTTACTTTTAAACAATTCATCCTTCATTCAGTATTTTCCTAATGCCCTATTTGTCTTTTGCCCAATTTTGATCAAAAGGGTGCTTCAAGTTTCAGTATTTTACCTTCCTATGTATTACATTGTTGTGTCCAAGGTATATTTTGCCATGATTAAGAGAGTAGTTTAATTTTCTTTCATGAAATTAACAAAGTTTGGGACTATATATATCTGTGGGAAGTAACAAAGTTTAGGACTATGTATCTGTAGGAACATGGTTCCTGTGCCCTTCATCATACTTTACTTGAAGAGATTTGCATCTTTCCTTGCTGGAAAGAACAAGGCCGCAGCTCGGTTCCTTGACATACTGTTTGTGAGAGCCAAAGAGAAAGCTGGCCCTGTAGAGGAGTTCCAATGGCTTGGTCTGATGCTGTTTGTGGCTGTGCCTTTCCCTGGAACAGGAGCATGGACAGGAGCCATCATAGCTTCCATTCTTGATATGCCATTCTGGGCAGCAGTATCTGCAAATTTCTTTGGTGTTGTATTGGCTGGGCTTCTAGTAAATTTGCTGGTGAACCTTGGTCTCAAATATGCAATTATCACTGGTATTATCCTCTTCATTATATCCACATTCATGTGGAGCATCCTTCGGAACCTTAGGAAGTCTTTAAGCTCATCAAGCTGATATGACATTGGAAATTCTTGAAGTAATCCAATCCCTCGCAAGGGTTAACTGATGATCTTTGAATTTTGAGATTGTATGCTTTCGCTACTCACTTTCTACATGTTTATCCCTATCAATGCATATTTTGACTCAATACACAACATTTCTGTAGAAGATGTATGAATGCTTTGTGATTTCTGAAACTTGAATGTGAAGCAATATGAGATGAATCTCTCTCAAAGAGGTTATGGTAGCATCGTCACAGCCTCATACCTATGTATCTTGTTCCTAGTTTGGTCATGGTTTGGAGTAATTAAAGTAATGCGTCCTCCTCCTCATTTCAAACAACAGAGCCGAGTTGTTATGTTGGATCTGCAATGTGCTTGCAGTCGGATTAAGTTTTTCTTGTCACTTGATGAACATCTCTCATTTTGTTTGTGCTAGTTAAACCACAATGGATGGTTCACCTATGCTGCTCTCCAAATAAATTTACATGGGATATGTTCAATCATGAATATCATTCTATCCCCTGTTATTCTAAATCTATTTCTTCAAATGTTGGTAAAGAATTCCAAATGTACTGATCTTATGAACTTGTTAACATATGCTTCAAAGGAGAAGGATTTGCTTTCTGATAATGAAGCGATTGTCCTGGCTAACACCTTTGAAGAATGCTCTTGTAAAAGCTCTCGTAGAGATACTATGAAATAGTATATGTTTGTAGATCCTCTCCAGTTCTTGATATTTAGTCTTGTTTCGTCAGGGTACATCCTATGCCAGCTGGCTTTGTGGAAGGGGAATCCATCTTGGTGTCTTTTCCTATTGGGCTTAAGATTGGATGGTTTTTTTTTTTTTTCTGATATTTCATTCCTCTCAGATTTTCTGAAGTAGAGTCGTTCTATAGTGAGAGCCTTATATATAGCCCTTAGGTGAGTTCTTATCTCTTAACTATTGGATCAGGCTAACTAATTTGATGTCCAACAGTTAAGAAATATAGCCTCACTTATAAGGCCCTTGTTATAGAATTCTTGTTCTGAAATGACCCACATTTTCATATAGTGGATTAAACTAGCGCAAAGCCCACCTCTTGTTTCTCATTTTTCAGCTGAAGGGCACAGCCCATTTTTAACTATGGGCTATGGACAACAACATTTAGACCTCGTTTGGTAAACTGATTGACTTAGATTAGATTGAAGTTGAGTTCAAATCAATTCTTATAAATCACACTCTTTTAAATGGTATTTGTAAAACACAATATGTTAATTAATAAGTCTAATTATGTTCATCAAACTTCGCATGAGAGGTTGGGTAGGCTAATATACCACACTCTTCGAATCAGCTGACGAAGAAGAAAGTGTGGGTAGGCTCGTGGTTAGTAGGACCCACGAAAGAGACCGCACACGAGTGACATCATCACCCAGACCCAGAGAGTGTGAGGTTGGTTGGTTGGATGATCAAGAGCTGACAGTGCTGTCTCAATACCAACAAAAGCCCATATCCCAGTCCCGGGGCCCAACTGCAATGCATGACCCGCCCCATTACATTCTTATCCTGCTCTGTCTCTACCCTCCTCTCCTGGAACAGAGACTGCGTAAAGGAACCCTTCTGCAGTGGGGACCAGCCCTTTCCAAGCTTTGCTCTCAGACCCACCATGGGATTATCGCCACGTTGCATGCATATCTGTATATACGGCCCACATGTGGGCCCGGCCCATTAAAAAGCCATCCCGGTGCATGCTCCTGCGGTGTGGTGGCATGCTTGGATACTGACACGTATGTGGTGGATGTTCAAGCCACTTCCGATGGTTCCGGACGAATGCGATTGTCTATTTCAGAAATGGAATGGGATTTTTGAGATCGTCAGTACTGTGTGGTTTGGGAGGAAATATCTAGAGTTGATGTGGCCAGTCCAGAGGCTGTCCCCACGTGGCATAACTTGCCAACTATGGACTTGTGCTTTACTTGTAGGTTTGCTCAAGCCATTGAAAGATGTGAAGCAGAGGCCTAAGTTGTAACATCTCACACGGAACATATGGATGGATGGGTGGTGGTGTTGCTTGACTGAATTATGCCTTTTTATCTCCTTTTTGTGATTGAGAATGTTGGTCGTGACAAAATTGGTAGAAATATGAGAGCATGACCAACCCGTTACCCGTCCTTCTAACGGCTATAATCATAAATTCAAATTATAAATAAAGTTTCACTGTGAGAAGAAAAAGAAAAGCTGTTCCAAACCCTTCTACAGATGAAATTTGTGTATCCCCAATGATTAGAGCATGTCTTCAAATACTCCTACATGTGTGCCTTAACTTGGAATTGCTACTGGACCCTGCAACAAGAATCAAGAGCATGCAGTGCACTTTTGCACTCTTAAAAGTCTTGAAACCCAATTTGGTAGAAACAGAGCAAGACTTTTTTTTCTTTTCTTTTTTTCAGTTTGGCCACAAAGAGAGTTCAACTTTGGTGGCAGCATCTTTTTAGCTCAAACTCTGTAATTTCTACGCCCTCCTTCCAAGTTGATGACGCAACTAGCTGGGATCAATTTTAATAAGCAGCACAAAGAGAAATAACCACATAAAAACACGGTTGAAAATTGAAATTCAAGCATATTTCAGTCCAAAATGAAGAATTTCTACTCTGGGGTCAAATCAATGTTAACAGTTTCTTTCTCTTCCACCGAATAAAGTTGAAATTTAAATTTTCACATCAAAGCAAAGGTTCTCTTTTCCACGTGAAGTGTGACAAACCAGTTAGACTTCATCTCTCAGAAGGTTTGCTCCAATTTTATATTTGCCCATGGACCATGCATGATGCAATCCATATTCCATCAAAACAATTAAATATAAAAACAGAGCCCCATCTCATGTTATTATAATATACACCCATATCATAAGAGTGTGTTTACATATCGAGGGCACAATTTCTTGGGAAATCCAAACTTGCATCAGCAAGATTTTCTGTAACAGAAGCAATCTGCAGGAAAAAACAAACTTTGGTTTAGAGAAAAAAAAATTACATATGAGTATTGAGATATTTAAAGCTTTAACGTAACCAAGGTGTCAACATCCCCAATAAGCTATCGGGGATTTGTGGGTCGGGGGTGGTGGTGTCGAAAAGTCATTGCCAATCACACACGAGTGATTGTCACTTGAAGATGAAACCATACCCAAAAATTTGACTTTTTCTTTTCTTTCTTTTATATTTTTACCATCTTTTGCATATGCTTCTCTGTGTTCGGATTCAAACTCAGCTTGTCACGCTGCTATTAAAATATACTTGTCTTGGACGTTACTTCACAAAGATGTAACATTCAACACATTAATTAACAGAGCAAAAACATTATGATAATCATCTCTCTCTCTCTCTCCTTTGGAGTGAGTGTGCTGTGTTGAGCAAATATATTCTTCAGAGGAAATCCAAAAATACAACAATCTTGACAGATAATTCTGTATTACTATATGCCAAGATTTCTTTTTCACTGCAGTTTGATTATTATTATTATTATTATAACAAATTAACAGTATTTGGGAGCCTGTGTATCTTATTGCATAAGGATCAATTTAAAACGCAGATTATCATATGCAGCAACATCAGATTTCCAGAATATGCATTAAGATACGTTACTTAATAAAATGCACTCAAAACCCCCACGACTTCTAATGCATTTATGAAGGGAACAAAGCTTACCAACTTTTGTTTTCTCTTTCTTTCTTACTTGCACTCAAATCCCTAAAGTTCTCATCTTTTTGCGTGGATATTGTGTCTCTTTTTTCTTTTTCTTTTTTTTTTGTCACTCTGGATATTGCATCTTTGGCTCGTAGCCAAAAAAAACTATGTCGTCTCATAAACCCGGCAAATCAAAACATAAAACATATGTGAACGTGCAAAATAATTGGATTTATTGCTAGTTAACTTAACCATAATTACAACTGAGAACTTCACATTTCATCACAGAGAAATATAGCAGTCTGTCAATGTGAAACATGATAATCTCTCTCTCAGTAAGGCCAGAAACAAAAGGGCTGCTGATCTTCCATAGGGAACACAAAATTATTAGAACTTGCGGGCGGCTCATCATAGCAGCTATCTTCAAGTTTTAAGTAGGGTGGGGGCAAAAGGGTCCTGCTGAGATCATCATCTTCATCTTGTGAGAAATCCGACTGTTCAGCTGGTTCAAAGACATGAGAAGAATCAGCAGGCTCTAACAACGAAGAATGGTTTTCAGTGCAATGTGGGCTATCTGAGTCAAAAACATCACTTTTGGCAGAACTTGCATCCTCTTGCTTGCATACCACCATTGGCACATTATCAGAAGCTGCTGCATTTGGAGTTGCACTTTGGGGATTTACATCGGATGAAATAATATTGTTTGCATCATGTAACTCCAGATTTCTTTTTCCAGGCTTTCCTTTATCTTTCAAAATCAACATGTCCTTGAGGGAATCAATCTGTTCACACAAAGGAAAAATTAAACCATTTACTATTTTCTGAGTCAAAAGAGTTAACAAATTACTCAAATGAGGCATGCTGATCATATTGAATTTATTTACCTCATTCTTCAAACTTCCGTTCTCCTTGAGGAGATTGTCATGATCAGCCTTGAGCTTGTCAAAGCTAGCTTTCAATGAGTCATACTCCTTCTCCAGCTGTTTGTTCTTAAACCTCGCCCGCCGGTTTTGAAACCAAATTGCAACTTGGCGAGGCTGCAAGCCAAGTTCTTTTGCAAGTTGGGCCTTCCTCTCTGGTTCAAGCTTGTTTTCTACCTCAAAGTTCTTCTCCAGAAACTGAACTTGATCCACCGTAAGCCGCCTTTTCTTTCCTGGTTGATTAAGGCTTGCATCATAATCGTCATCCCCATTTTCTTTATCAATCGGTCGGAAGAATGACCTATCCAAGGAGTCTTCTCCACTTGCACTTTCAAAATGAACCATTGAATTTGAACCTGGAACAAAAACAAGGATCACCCAAATTTTAGACGGCCACACCTTTTTCAAGAACTCAATAGTGTAAATTTCAGATAAGCGTATTCGGTGGGGTTTTCTCTATATATCTTTCTTCTATTGATGAAAGTCTCCCCATTTTGTTTACAGAGAGGAACTGAAATTAGCAACTACAGGATGAATTCATTCCAGAACAAAAAAACAATTACAAACCAAAAAAATCTTACAGAAACGCAATAGAATATTGTGAGAGTTTATGCAAAAAGCTTCAAACTTTCTACTTAGCATGCAAAGAGCTACAAACTTCCAATCTTAGCATGCAGAAAGCTTCAAACTTTCCATCTTAACATGTTGGTCAAGCAGATTTACCCTGTTGATCAACCGAAACAGGTAACAAATAGTCGAAAGAATGTCAAAGATCCAGAATTTTTTTCAAGTAGTAAAAAAGTTCTGCCAAAATTCGAATTTTACACATTAAGTAACATAATTCAAAATGGGATGAGCGAAAGTTTCAAGCTTTACAGTGATCAATCTAAGAGCAACGAAATATAACCAAAGTCAAACGAGAAAACCCATTAGTTTGAATAGCTGAGAAAGGGAATGGAAAAGGAAAAAATGAAAAATGAAAAGAAAGGCAACAATCCCAACAAGAATAAAAGCATCAAACAGATGGACAATAACTAGCTAGCTCAAAGGCCCGAGAACCAACAAATTAAAAAAATGCAAAGCAGATATAAAATTACCATGAAAAGAGGAGGAAGAAGTGGGAACCCAAATTGACTCAAGAACGTCAGAAGAGCAAGGGAGCTTTTCGTTTTGGAAAATAACATTCATGTCTGAAGCACTGTAGAGTTTCCCACCCGCCATATATTTATGTGTTTTATGTATTTATCAATGTTGTGTGTGATTGAATTCCCAGGGGCTTAAAGGGACATGTGTTGGCTTCAATCTAAGGATTACGGCGAAAAGAGCTTCTTGTGAGAATTACTGTAATGTGGAAAGTCTGAGAGAAAGTAGAGCTCACACCCATCACTCAGTGACTCAGAACAAGTAGTAGAAGCAAACGGCTTAGATGAAGAAACAGACAATCAAGCAGAGAACGGTGACATCTTGGGTTTGTATGAAGACGATGAAGATGAAGAAGAAGCTGGTAGAAGAAGCTTTTGCTACTATGGGATTTTTTTTCTTTCACCCCTTGGCTACAGCTTTTGCTTCTATGGTTGGGAACTTGTGAAGGCCAGAAATTTTAAAACATTGGGAGAGAGAAAGAGAGATTCTTCCCTTGGGGGTAGAGCTTGGTGGGGTTATAAGGAGCTTGGTGAAGAGACAGGAGGCTTTCTTTTCTGGGAGAGAGTTGACAGGTTGGATAAATGACCAAAGTGCCCCATCTGTTTTCTCTTCTTATCCAACCTGTTGCTTGTATTACTAGAAAATAATAGGTTTCTTTTTTCTTTTCTCCAAATGAACAAAACTAAATGTTTGAATTCCAAGGTCTCTCTCTAAAGGGGAATCTTGTTATAAGCTAATCATTAATAATCGTAAGTATTGTAAAAAGATCTGGTAGTTAAACTTGTGACTTAATCGGATTCCCACTAAGAAAATGAAGTTTTGGGTTCAAAGACATCTGAACTGTCTGTTTGAATTATATATATAATATACTGGTGCTCAATGCTCATGGTTGATTGATATTGCTCAACAGCGGGTCAATGTCTCCATCTCATTTTCAAAGCATTGGGAGGGGAAGTTACTGCTTGATGCATGCAAAAGTATTGTTTTATGACATTTTCATAACTCAAGATGATCAAGAGGGTTATGCAAAATACTTTAATCTTTTTCCTATCTTTACTATATTCATCACATCCAAATAAAATGTCAGGAAATAAATCTATAATGTATATCGAGTTAAAATCGTCTTTCATATACACACAATAATGTATATCAAGTTAACACTCTCTCATGTTCAACCATATAAGAAATTCAAACTTAAAAATTCTGGAACCAAAACTCTAATACCATAATAGATTATGCTCAAAATACTTAAGTTATTAAGGAATTAGCTCAAAATGCATATCAATCTAACATAGACCAAGTTAATTATAAATTTCTAGTCTTCTACATATATTTAATATAAAAATTTAAGATTTTGTAAGATTTAGTCGCCACAAGTTAGTGGGCAATTTTCAACCATTGATGCATAAAGAGTCAGATAGCCAGCTTATAAACGAGCAGCGTAAACATTATTCAAGAAATCGCCCAATTAAAAGACAAGCATTACTCAAACATGTACCACATTATATGATTACCCTGTTAAAGAGTAGTGAAGCTATTAAAAGAGATAAATTGAAGAATAAGAAGAGATAGATGAACCTCTAAAAAAAAAAAATCCTTAATATTGAAGAAAAATGAGGAGGAGGACAGTTTGGTAAACGGACAGGAGATACCACAAAAAACAGTCTATATGGATGACGAGGGAGGGATCAGAAGGGTCATGGCCCCTATGGCCCCTATGACCCTACCACTCTTATTTACTTTTCTAGGCTTACTGACTTCTGACCTACCACTCTCCCTCTCCGTTGGCTCCACCGGCGCAACCTCACCCAGCCGCCGCGTTTTTCAAAATCGGCTCTTTCTTATTTATTGGTTTCATATTCCAATTTTTATATAATAATATATATGTGCTTACGACTTTTTTTTTTTTCTCAGTCAAATATTTCGGTCGACTTTTAGAAGATTTTTAACAAGTCGGCTTTAAGCTTAAACATTAGGCCATGAGAGCCATGTCATTAATGTCATCCAAGATTTTTCTTTCTTTAAACTGACAAGATTTGAACCAATAGCTTATCACTTTCTCACCTCACTCTGCAACTCCACTCGAACAAGAGTTTGATGGGCTCTCGTCCAAGATTTTTCCAACTCCTTGTTCACTTTGCAACTTGCCCATTTTGTTGTTTATTTTCTTTGTAAAGAGATTATAAAAAAAAACTGAATTCGCAGAGCAGCTCTTGAATCTTGCTGCTTTTGCTAGTAACTGTAATACTGTAGGGTAAATATTATTCTAAGCTAAAATGTAGCAATGGTTTATTAATTAAGATTCGACTTTATTTTTTGTCTCTCAAATTTAAAATAAAAAGATGATTATAATAATTTTTGAAGTTGAGGGACGAAAAATAAAGTGGTGTTTTAGTTGAAGAACCATTCATATATTTTAGCCTACCAATTTGACCAGAACGGTTTGTGGGTCAAACAAATATATGGGGACCTTAGAAGAAGTCTTTAGGGGAATGGTTATGAATTGAAGTTATGTACTGGGCACGAGTGTAACAAATTCAATCCTAGATACAATATAAAATATGCTTGTGGTTTGAAACTGTGGCCCTGGCAGGCAGGTAGGCTAGTTGCAAGTTGTGAAGGATGAGGATGGAGATAGTCAACAGAGGTTGCAGCACACTCTGATAAGCGAGCGGTTGAGTGTGTAAAAAGTCAAGGCTGCAAGCTAGTGGATGCTAATACCATACGGTTTGAAATTGAATTTTGGCTACTCAAACTCAATGTCAAGGGTTTGCTTCATTTCAACTTTTCATATCACATGGTTGACATCTTAGCATGGCATGGCTTCTTTGATCAGACTCTTACAAGTAGCTTACAAGTTCTGCTCTCATACTTTCATATTAAAACTTATAAGTTGGCTAATTAGAAGAAATTGGGCTCTTTTGGGCACGTCCTTATCAGTTATATCACATCAAGCATGGTTATATGACATAAGAAAGAACAACTTGAGTCATGTTTTTGATATTTTTGGACCAAAATTAGCACAACCTAATTTATGCCAACAAGACATATAGCAACTAAATACAGCATGCAAAGAACTTACGGCATCACAGTGTTATTCAAAAGCCCACAGACACTTTTTTCAACTCATCATTCAGCACACTCTGGCTTACCATGCATGACTAATTTGCAGATAATTAAGAATTATGACCAATTAGGACCTGCAAATCATGCCTGGTGATTATTCTTTGCTTTCCCTTCAAGTAATTTGGCAACTGATATAAAACAGAAGAAGTAAATCCAATGTACATGTGCGATTTACCAACATAGAAGTACATAGCTAACCTAGCAGCAACATATGCACTCACAATTGGGAGGATTCGGATCAACACAATAATGTTCTGTCTCTGTGGCATCAAAGACGACGCTTTTGTCCTTAATGTGGATATAACAGTTAAGCTGGTCCCCAGGATTCTCTCTTTACCAGTGCTTTTGTAGCAAGCTGGATCCATATCCTCGCTTAGTGCACCATTGCCAATAAATTACAAAGAAAAAAACTATTTCTTATTAAGGATTAATATGCATGCATTGAGGAATATGAATATAGCATTGGTCTTGGTCTACTTTCTAACTTTATTTTATTGGTTGCTAGCTTGAGGCATACCTTTTTCTTTGTTGCCTGCCACATGCATTGCTGCTAGCTACCTAGCAAGTCCTGATGCTTTCCAAACTGGAGATGCAAAATTTTCCCAAGAGCCAAATACTTTTTTGAACACCCAAATGTTGTCATATTCATAAAAGTCATGTCATACAGTACAATGCAGGAGCTCATGTGTTTTGGTGTTGCATTTGCATGTAAAGGTAAAATCTTTCTTTTTCCTGCCAGCCAACTGGTTCCTAGAGCAAAGTAGCATGTAGGTGCATGCCCAACTTTGTCATTCCCAGTTAAGCACTATGTTACACGGAAACTTCACTAAGCTGAAGAATGGGAGAGTGTCGGACACTTGAACACGACTAGCCTTGGGCACGGTCAACCCCTTGCTATATGAGTCAAGGCCATTTGAGTTTGTAAATGTTGATGGCAATGGCATTGTGCATGAGAATAACCAAAAGGGTGTTAAAATTGAGATTGGAGATTTGTTTTCCAAAGGGCACTCGACTTTTCTTTTTCATATATAAAAATACTTATAAAAATTGGCACTTTTCTGTCAAATGTTTTTGTTTTGACATTGGTATATTATTAGACTAGAAGTTATTGGAACATGACACTAATGATTTGCTAAGACATGAGCTCCCTAAGATGCATTGCAAAGCACCCAACCATTTCACTCGTAGACTCATGCACTACCCTCAAAGAACTCAAACAAATCCACTCCCAACTGCTCGTTAAAGGTCTTCTCAACGACCCTCACCTTTCTGGCCAATTTGTTGCCACCATAGCCATCAGAAACCCCAGCAATTTGGGTTATTCCAGTAAAGTCCTGGACCAATGCGAAAACCCAACCCTCTTCACCTTCAACTCCATGATCAGAGCCTATTCTAAAAGCTCCACGCCATCCAAAAGCTTTCACTTTTACAGCAGAATTCTCCAATCCAGGGACAATTTTTTACCTGATAACTACACCTTCAACTTCTTGGTTCGCACTTGTGCGCAGCTTTTGGCACGTGAGACTGGTCCTTCGGTCCATGCTGCATTGACTAAACGTGGGTTTGAGAATGACCCCCATGTTCAAAGCGGGTTAATTTTCATGTATGCTGAATTGGGTTGCTTACATTCGTGTCATAGAGCGTTTGGAGAAATTGTTGAGCCTGATTTGGTATGCCAGACTGCTATGGTGAGCGCCTGTGCCAGATGTGGTGATGTTGGTTTTGCAAGGGAGCTGTTCGATGAAATGCCTCAAAGGGACCCTATTGCTTGGAATGCGATGATTGCAGGGTATGCGCAATGTGGGAAGTCTAGGGAAGCCTTGAATTTGTTTCATTTGATGCAAATGGAGGGTGTGAGGGTCAATGAGGTGTCTATGGTTTCGGTCTTATCCGCCTGTTCCCATTTGGGGGCATTGGATCAAGGGAGATGGGCTCATGCATATATAGAGAGAAACAAGCTACGGATGACGGTGACTTTGGGGACTGCACTCATTGACATGTATGCAAAATGCGGGAACATGAATAAGGCCATGGAAGTGTTTTGGGGTATGAAAGAAAAGAACGTGTATACTTGGAGTAGTGCACTGGGGGGCCTCGCTATGAATGGATTTGGCGAGAAGTGTCTTGAGCTTTTCTGCCTTATGAACAAAGAAGGGGTTCATCCAAATGAAGTTACGTTTGTTTCAGTTCTAAGGGGCTGCACTGTTGTTGGACTAGTTGAGGAAGGTCGTCAACATTTCGACTCAATGAAGAAATTGTATGGGATTGAACCTCAGCTAGAGCACTACGGGTGCATTGTTGATTTATACGGCCGAGCTGGGCGTTTAGATGAAGCCCTGAACTTCATAAACAGCATGCCAATGAAGCCACATGCGGGTGCTTGGGGGGCTTTGCTTAACGCTAGTAGAATGTACAAGAATATGGAAATAGGCGAGCTTGCCTCGAGAAAGATAGTCAAACTAGAGGCCAAGAATCATGGTGCTTATGTGCTTTTGTCCAATATATATGCTGATTCCAAGCTATGGGATGGAGTTAGTAATGTGCGGCGGACAATGAAGGCTAAAGGTGTGAGGAAGCTTCCTGGTTGCAGTGTCTTAGAGGTTGATGGTGAAGTTCATGAGTTCTTAGTAGGAGACAAGTCACATCCGAGGTATAATGAAATTGAGGCAATGTTGGGAGAAATCTCTAGGCGGCTGAAATTAGCAGGTTATGTGGCTAACACCAATCCTGTGCTGTTTGATATAGAAGAAGAAGAGAAAGAGGATGCATTGTGTAAACATAGTGAGAAGGTTGCGATTGCTTTCGGTTTGATCAGTTTAAAAGAAGGCGTGCCGATTAGGATTGTGAAGAACCTCAGGGTCTGTTGGGATTGCCATGATGTGACCAAAATGATATCTAAACTTTTTAACAGAGAAATTATTGTAAGAGACAGGAATAGGTTTCACCATTTTCAGGATGGGGAGTGCTCTTGCAAAGGTTATTGGTGAGTAAAATACTCATCAATTCATGGGTCTGTTCACAGTTCAAGTCCTGATTGTTGTCTCTTAAACTTGGACAGCTAGAAAGAAGAAGAAACAGAAAGCTGATTATTTATTCTTTGATCTCTGATATCATTTGCAATTTTTATTTGTTGTATACTTCTTTGAAAATGATCAATTAAGCACTACTTTCACCATCTTTTTCTTTCTTTCTCTGTCTAGAGCTCTGATATTGATATTGGACTTGATATCTGCTTATATCTAATGAATGGGCTATTAGCTACAGCCCAGCCAAGCCCACTTCAAAAGTTTTAAAGTCCTTCTCCACCCTCAGATCTTAGCCCAACCCAGAAGATCATCCCAACTCATTTCTCTAGGCCAGTATTTTTTTCATCCCAAGAGTTCTGACCAGTGGGTGTCCTAATCAAACAAGTTTCATCTTAAAGTGATGGAAATGACTTGCAAGAATATGTTAGAAACCGACCAAAATCTTTATTCACAATCACTTATACAGGACAGGTTCAATTAATCTGATAAAAATTCAAATGGAAATTACTTGTAAAACCGAAATAATCAGAGTCACTGAAATGGTCCTTCCACTGTGACCAGTCCATGAATATAGAAAGAGACATTTCCCAGAAAAAATCTACACGTCCTTTGAAAAATCAGGCATGGCATCCTCGCTTTTTTTTATATTTATTTATTGTAAACAAACCTTTCCGGCCAAGTCTATGTTCGGGTTGGTCCACTTTTTATTATTTTATTATTTATAATTAAATTAAATTAAAAATGCAATCATGGGTTGCTTAATTAGGTGCTGAGTGAGTGGTCTTTAGAACTTGACTCAAACAGAGTGCTGGAAAGGTTATGAGTTGGGAAAATTCTGTTCTCATTGGCTTTATTGATCTTGCGGCAGTACAGAATAATTTGACACAAGTTCAGAACCAATTGACCAAATGCAATTCTGGCAGGAGTTTTCCATTAATTAATTAGGATGCAAGATCAATACCACACCCTAATTTCAATTTAATTACTTATCTAATGCTTACATAAGCATCTAATATTTTCAAGCCCTGACCTTCATTATTAATAATAAATCTCCAAGGTCAATGGTAGGCAGGCAGTAATCTTCGACTCAGATATGATCAGCTCTAGGCTGTTATATTTCTGGAGAGTCAAAGCAAGACCTTCTAACTAATAAATAAAAGGTTACGTAAATCAATGTGTGAAAACAATCAAATGCTTTTTTGAGAAAAATAGTATATTACAACTTTATATTACAAATTGGCTAAGCATTTACTCTTTTACAGCATACATGATTTGGCGAAAAAGAACGTTATATTTGAATAAACTCTTCTACTCTCATTATTCCAATATAACGTTCCTTTTCATGAGGTCATGTGTTGCAAATGAGTAAACGCTTAGTCATGCACTCTTTGTAACATACTAGTATTAAAATTAATTGTTTGGTCATTTAAAATGTGGAAATAAATGTGATGAGTAAGCGTTTACTCTTACCAATACGATGGTTAGTTTCGATGCACAGAAGAGTTTTAGTTTCTTGGATATCAACCTCCAAATTCGAATTAATAGATTTTCAGAAAATGAGTTAGTGAGACGTATGTTCATAGAAAAGCAAGTGGTTCTTACCACTTGTTTACTAGTGTCCAGGCAAGTTGCACAGTATCTTCAAAAAGAAAAATACACCATCTAAAGTCCTCTCTTGAAATTGACTATAAGCATATCTTGTGTTAATTAATATAAAGTTACGTGACTGCTAATACCTAATCAATTTTGGGAAGAAGAAAAAGAAGTCTAAAGTGTACGCCGCCTTCTTTTTTGGAAGGACTGGAAGATGTTCTAGGTGATGAATTGTTTTTCTTCTTTTTCCCTTACATGAAAGATGTTGACCTAATCTCTTAACTCAAAATCTATTCTTCTATCATATTTTTACAGATCATTAAGAAATAGAGAAATGATGACACCGATTAATAGTTCATAGTCATACGATTGTTAGTTTCTCAGATAATTGATGCTAAAGGACGAAAATTTGAAAAACAAAAAACAAAAAAAGCGAAGTAGCAATTGCATGTTGTAGCTAGTTTAGGCATCTTTCTTCTTTACAAAGGTTTTATTCATTCAATCATGAACAGAAATCTCTTTATAACTAGATAAATTCCAGCTGACCTCATATCGTAAACAGTGGAAGCTTGAGAAATAATGTCCTCCGAGCATTGCTGGAGTGTACACCAAGGTGCCAAGCCTGCCAAAAAAACATATTCTACCATTCCTGTCATGCCATGGGGAATAAGAATCTGAAATATCAGGCTAGCTACAATTGATGAGAAACTGTTTCACTTATAATTTCCAGGGGATTTAAACAGTATTTTTGGATTTCTATTTGGAATTTGGAACTTATTTTGGACCACATAAATACACAAGGAGAACATATGACAGATTCTATCAACCTTTGGTTGGTTATCTTTCATGTGTTTGAAACAACATCGTCTGTTCTGTATTATATGTTTTTTTTTTCTTTGGCATCTTTTCTTATTATCAGGTGGAGTGGAGTGTTCTAAATTTATCCTCGAAGAAATTGTCATTTCCTTGTTGCGCCATCAAACTAGCATATTGTGATCTATTTGGCTAAAGGTATTTCTATTTTTGAAATTCAAATCTTTTGTGTATTGTATGTGAAAGTGAAAAGGCTAGAGTTAAGGCAAAGTGTGGAAATTGTTTACAACATCCCGCGAATTGCATATCGAATTCACGGCGGTAGTTGTCACCTTTGCCAAATAAAAGGGATATGCTCAATCAACTGAGGAAGAGTAACACACCGATCCGAAGAGAAAGCAAGAAACTCAGAGTTAAACAGTTTTAGTGAAAATAGAGAAATTCGAGGTCCTAGGTTCGATTCCCTTCTCCACAAATATCGCTTGTATAAAAAGAAAAAAAGCATATTAAAAATTAGTCAATGAAATTATAAATTAGTGTGATT
This sequence comes from Prunus persica, assembly GCF_000346465.2. NCBI lineage: Eukaryota > Viridiplantae > Streptophyta > Magnoliopsida > Rosales > Rosaceae > Prunus > Prunus persica. Next base: position 27,490,004 of record NC_034009.1, read on the forward strand.
TATATGACTTAATGTATACTTTATATCTAAAGACTATAGAAACTGGAAATAACAAAAAAATTTATTACATTTTAAAATAATACTTTAGTTAACTTACTCGTTGAAAAATTCGTAATTCCGCCATCGCATACTTGGTCTATATATATATATATACACAAGTGATTTTGTATCTAGTAGCAGTTGGTGGAATAAGGGTAAAGTTGAAGTCATAAAAGAATAAATATTGCTTAATTTATTATATTTTACATTCTGTCGTCCAATATATGGAGAGCCCTAGGCCTCGGGGCTTAGACTGAATAGGCAAAATGACTAGGAGCAATGTATGCGCCGGACTATTGGGGGTTCACAGATCACAGTTCACACTTCGCACGTGTATCTGCTGAAAAAGAATTCAACCATACAGCCCAAAGAAAAAAAAAACATATTGCAAATTTGCTAGTAATTTTTCAGTTTGATTTTCATGTGATGTTATCAATTCCTGTGTATTAATTTTTGTATAATCATTAATTAAACATTACATTATAAGTTCTTAGCATATCACTATACCGTTTACCCGTGTTATAATATGTAAACTAATAACACTATTTGCGCTTATACCTAAAAATTTCTCAAAAATTGCATGTGTCATATCGAAAGAATAGAGCCAAGGGAGAAAAGGATACGTAGACTTTTTTTGGTTACAAGAAAAGGGTAGACTTTGATTGGGTCGCTGTCTTCTATTTACCTAATTATTCGTAGCCTTATTTAATGCTTGCTTCTCTCATTTAATTAAAGCAAGAGCTTGAAATTAAATGTCACAGTGCACAAAAGACAAATAGAGAGCCGGCTTTATATATCTTCAAGAGACAAGTCAAATTTTAAGGCAAATGTGTTATTTGGTAGTTTGTTTGTGTGGCATTTTGGCTTCTACGTTTGCCCTCATTACAAGTTTCTCACTCTAAAGAGATGTCCCTTTATTGCTAGAATACATGATGGAACCCAATTACCTTAACTTTTCAAATAATCGCGTTGTTTGTTGCCTCACTAACATGAAAGGAAAAAAGCATGTTGCATTTACATAGTTTTTTTATACAAATAATATTCTAAATTAATTTAATATATGCAAGTGAATTTAAACTTCGTTAAAAATGAGCTGTCTCATTGTCCTTATCAACTCACATAACCAATATCTCACTCCACGCAAAACCGCAACTTGTTTTGATTAATCAAATTATAGTTAAGGGAGAGCCATGCAAATTTTGAGAAATCAAATTCTCACGCATCAAATATGTATGTAGTGACAGGTGGGCAAATAAAATTACGGTTTGCTTAAATTCTCATCGAACATTTCCAGATGAGTTAGATTAGAAACAAGGATGCTACATAGATGATCTGGTGTCGATAATATATAGCTTCCACGTTGCAATACGAAGTTACTATCTAACTGAGAAATTAATTTTGGACGTTCTTGAAGTTTGCAATGCGGCCACATTTGCAGTCAAAGATTGATCGCAGCTTAACAGTGGAGTTGATTTATTTTCAAATCCTTGGCTTGGCTTGGCCTCACACATTAAGCATATCTCCTTATCCATTTCATTAAAGTAATGTTGATATCATTTCCGCTTCACATCCTTTCCTTCCTTTCAAAGATATGATATATTTCTTTTCTAATTTTTTTTGGGTAAAGTCGAATCTCGAGCACATATTAATCTCATTCTTCGAGTGTGGGACACATCGTGATATATATATATATATATCGAAAGATATGATATATTTCAATTAATATTCATAGAATGTTTTTTTTAAAAAAAAGATAATAAATTGGTGATATACAGAATATATGCCTGTAGAATAAACATTGCTTTTATCTGCTTCTTCTAGATAAATTCGTTAAGTGCAATTGCAGATCCAACCTAGCTCCCAGAATCATATATCCAAACGGCCTTTTGAATTGATATTGATCGAAATTGTCTTTGTTGAACAGTGACCTTCTGTCACAACAGGACAGCTAGCTTATCATGATTTCTGAGAGGCCACAGGTTGAAAATTATAGCCATCAAAATCTTTGGAACAAGGGAAACCCCGTGTTGCTTCTGCTAATTAATTTACCACTTCCTTGTCTCTTTCAGTTTTGCGAACTTTGCATGTTGGGGAAAAGAAACAAGTTAATAAAACAGCACGAGCTGCATATGCAACTACACTACACATATCACATGCAATGTTTTTCACCACGCATGTCTTTAACCTAATTTCTGTTTGTTAATTTTAACTATTATGTCAGTTGTTTGATCAGAGTAATATGTCCGCTTCTTTATATTTGAATTTTAAATTCATCTTTTTGTAAATTATATATAATAATTTAGAATATTTCATTGTAAAAAACACATACAAAAGTTGGATTTTTATCTATTATTAGAGTTTTAAGTTCCCACGTATTATATTGAGATTGAAAATGAAATGCTATTAAAAAAAACAATGAAAATTACTCTCGTTTAACCCTTCGTCACTAGATAGAAATTGTCATGCAATTATTAATTGAAGAGAGATGTAACTTGAAGTTAACGTACATCTATTTATCTATTGTGATATGTACACGAAGAATCGGTCATTAGCTTAGTGTCGTGGTAGAGTCACAAACTCACAGCCTCACAAGTCAAACAGTCAAAATATACACCCCAAGCACAACACTCTCTGTCTGCTTTCATTTCATATGCATTATTGAAGAATGTAAAGTTTCATATAATAAATTTGACAAATATAATACAATATATATGAGTAGCTTTATTATAAACAGTATCGAGATATTTTGTAATAAAATCTCACACTTATCGAGTTCGATACAGGGTATTGGTTTAACGCGTATCTTTGTGAATACAGGTAATATATGCATAATTTTCGGAGTTTTGTATTAGCAATAAGACAAATAAGTCCGCGGTCGTAGCACTAGCAGAGGGGTAAGAGTGGTGAGTCATGAGTTTTGGTGATGGTGGTGGGTATCAGGTATGATCTTACAAAGCTAATATTTGACTCACTTTCAAATCCTCCATCAGTATTAGTTTAATCCAAAAATATCCAATTAGTTTTGTGGTCATCAATCTGGCATGCAACTTGGATTTCCATTCTGCCAGGGGATCTATTTATTTAAGTAATTTGATTGTTATGCTTGTGTCAAAGATTAAAAGATGAAAGAATATGTTCTTTTTTTCTTCTTTAATTAGTCATAAATTAAAAGAGCTAGTAACAGTGGGGAGAGGATCAGCAAACTTTAAGATTTATATAGACCCCCCCTCCTCCCTCTTTTAACATCCCCAATCTGTGAAGGGCTTATATACCATAATTAGGAAGGTGAGGCACCTACACCTTTACATTTATTTTGCCTATTTCTTTTCTTTTCAGGTCAAGATGATTTGATGCTTCCCTATCTCAACCAAAGCAGTTTCAAAGTTAAGAACCTACCCTTTATTTCTATTGCCAAATTGGATGTATATGTAGTGTTGGAAAGTAATTAGCTTATTCTCTGTAGTAACATGGGGGAGAGATTTCAAAAGGGATCAAATGAAGTCATTTTCTAAAGGTTTCTCTCTCCCCAAGTTGGAGCCTTTCTCATATCCTCCCCCAACTCTTTATATCTCCCACCAGTCATCACTCTTTATTTCTAATCAAAATCCTCTGCCACCGAAGGATCCAAATTAATTAGAACCCAAGTGGGGAAAAAAAGGAGGCAGGGAAAATGGTGGGTTCCTCTTTCTCTCTCTCTCTCTCTCTCTCTCTCTTTTTCTCCTTTACTTTCATCCCTCACACTTTTCCTTTCATGCTGGTTTCCTTTATTGGAACCACCTTCTAAGCCTCATGAGTTTTGGCCCTGTAGGAACAAGAACAGCAGCTGAGCACCAGATGGGAAGGCTATGTTAACTGGAGGAACAGAGCTGCAATCAGAGGCCGCCATGGTGGCATGCTTGCCGCCTCCTTTGTCTTGGGTTTGTATCCATATCTCTCAATTCCTTCCTCAAAACAGAAAAACAAGAATTGGGTTTTTGAAATGATTGATTATATTCTGTTTCTCAATACAGAAGTTTTAGACTTTATGTAATGAATGGTGTTGTGTATGTTTATATGCAGTGGCGGAGATATTGGAGAACTTGGCATATCTGGCAAATGCAAGCAATTTGGTGCTTTACTTATCAAAGTATATGCATTTATCTCCATCCAAAGCGGCCAACGATGTCACAGACTTCATGGGCACAGCCTTCCTTCTGGCCCTTCTTGGTGGTTTCTTATCCGATGCTTTTTTCACAACTTATCACATCTACTTGATAAGTACAGTTACTGAATTTCTGGTAATTATACGTACACCTCCAGTCCCTCTCTCTCTCTCTCTCAGAGTATTTTGTTCACTTGTGCTTGCAACTTTCTTTCTGTACATTTTCCTTTTTGTTAATTAGTTGCTTTCTTCTATTACTAAGTAATCTGCGGCTGCACACATATATCTGGCCTCTGTTGCGCACATATTGATATAACTTTCTCCTTAATTCAATATCCCTAAGCATTTCTTCAATTCTTTATACTTTATCATAAAGAATAATGGTGTTGATTCTCTCGAGGGAATCCAGGTACACGTGGCTTGCAAATTGCAACAGGATCATGTTTCTGTCAGAAATCAGAGTCTGTTGCAAGCAAACGCCATAAAACCCTCTCAGCCTCTCAGGAGTCAGGGATTGAAAATTATCGTAATATTCAACGCACGCATTTGGTCGTAGTTTTGGCCTTGAGAAAACCACTGCCCTTTTTTTTTTTTTTTTCTGATCAAAATTATTAGGTGGGTTTTTAGGCCTTGATATGATTTTGTTTCTTTAACCCCAAAACACAAAACTTTGCTTGTTTTGTGTTGTTGGGTTGGGACATTTTTATGTTATGGGATGCAAATTCGTGTTGAAAGCAACTCAACATTCAATTGTGCCAAAATCATGTTTTACACATATACAACTCATGCAACGTAGAGCCAATTAGAGTGAAAGCCTCGGGGCCTATGTGGCTTTGCGTTTGTCTTTTGTTTTTGGGAGGTCAATTATGTTTTTGTCTCATGTCATGCCATGACAATAAGAAACTTCGATGCCTCAATTTCAGCTTGACAGCAATGCATGCATCTACCTTTGTCCTCCTCTCCCTTCTCTCTTCAGAAAAATACATGTACTATTTTGTTTTTTTTGACAAATAACGTTATGACACGCGTAACAATACTTTCAGGCATTCTCTTTACTAGAACACCCGTACATGATAAGATCTTACTATTATCACCGATAGTGCACCAGCTTCATGCAATATGCTGGCTCAAATTCTGCCACGTACGCACTCCTCCCTCACTGCCTGATCTTCTATCTAACCCACGTATATCCAAGTTTTGAGAGACATAGTTGTACCAAAAGTCGTAGTGTCATCGTCTAAACTATGGTAATTTCACATATATAGTAGCTGAAAAATCCGTATCTACATTAAATTTCCTTGTTTTGGGTTTTCCCATCCAAGTTCACGAACCACGTGTGTGGTTACAGTTTTGATAAGAGGGCCAGAGGCAAATAGAGCAATGATTTTTTATTATTTAAAAGTACATCAAATTAGAGCCATCAACTATGATATATAGACCCCAAGAACATTACTGCATGCGTAGTGACATTTGTGATGACAAGTCTTTGTTCATGCGATAGTGTCCAAAATTTGAATCGGGAATCAACATGTGGCTTGGGGACCCAATTTTGTGATGCCCAACCAAACTAGCTAGACTCTTTCTTTGTTTGTTCTTTGGATTATGTGTTGACTGTTGAGTGTTAGATAGAATAGAAGCAGAAGCTTAAAAACTATTTCCCTTGGTCGAAACGTGAGTTACGCCAGTTGACTAGTACAGTAAGTCCGCTACTTAATACCTATGCTCGAAAGTTGTGGACCCCATTATTTATGGCTTTCTTTTAGATGATGGGACAAAGGCCCAACAACATATGTCAATGTATGTTGGTCTGGATCAACTTTTGAGGCTATTCATGGCAGTTGGGTCAGCCCAAATTAAGTACCAAGGATAAAACCAAACTTTTCCTTTGCACAATTTATCATAAGTTAACTGCTTGAATTTTACATGACTTATTGTTAACAATTTTAATATCAAATATTTGTTACAGGGTTTAATCTTACTCACAGTGCAAGCTCGCTTACCTTCACTGAAGCCACCAACATGCAGTCCAGACAGCCTCAATAATCCATGCCAAGAAGTTGAAGGTGGAAAGGCTGCCCTGCTGTTCATAGGCCTCTATCTGGTGGCATTGGGTGTTGGAGGAATAAAGGGCTCCTTACCTTCACATGGAGCTGAGCAATTCGATGAGAGCACCCCACAAGGAAGGAAGCAGAGATCAACCTTCTTCAACTACTACGTATTCTGCCTTGCTTGCGGCGGCCTAATTGCGGTGACGCTGGTGGTGTGGATTGAGGACAACAAAGGATGGGAATGGGGTTTTGGAATTGCAACTATTAGCATATTGTTGTCTATACCAGTCTTTCTTGCTGGCTCCACTCTTTACAGGAACAAAATACCTCGTGGAAGTCCACTGACAACAATTTTCAAGGTAAGCCAAAGATGACAAATATATGTCCATGGCAGATCATTTTTGTTCTTCAAGTAATTTAGCCCCTCTAAGATTCTAATGCTCTTCAAATTCAATCATAAGCACTATGTATCTCATACACATCATATAGACAATCATGTCCAGAAAACTAATCAATCATCCTTGACTCCCAAGTAAACTAATTTAGCTTCTGCTTGTTAATTTTTTTGTTTTTGTTGTAGGTTTTGATTGCTGCAACACTTCACAGTTGTATGACCAAAAGTCCAAGCAATGCCATTGCAAGCATGGCCCCAACCCCTTCTTCTCCAACCCCAACCAGTAAAGCAATCCAAGAAGGAAACACCACGGAGAAGGAGGCGTCCACTGCTGATGATCAAGATCAAGCCCCAACACAAAGCCTCAAATTCCTAAACAGAGCAGCGCAGGTGAACAACCCAGCACATAAGGCACTAGAATGCACCTTGCAACAAGTAGAAGAAGTCAAAATTGTGCTGAAAATCCTCCCCATATTCGCTTGCACCATCATGCTCAATTGCTGCTTAGCTCAGCTCTCAACGTTCTCTGTCCAGCAAGCTGCAACCATGGACACAAAGCTTGGTTCTTTGAAAGTCCCACCAGCTTCTCTCCCCATTTTCCCTGTAGTCTTCATCATGATCCTAGCACCAGTCTATGACTTCTTCATCATCCCATTTGCAAGAAAATCGACAAAATCTGAAATGGGGATCACTCACTTGCAACGAATTGGAATCGGTTTAGCTCTGTCCATCATTGCAATGGCAATAGCAGCTCTTGTCGAGATTAAGCGAAAGCGAGTTGCTTCCACCTCGGGGCTACTCGACTCGAAAGAGCCATTGCCCCTCACATTCTTTTGGGTTGCACTTCAGTACTTGTTCCTTGGGTCTGCAGACCTCTTCACATTGGCTGGACTGTTGGAATTTTTCTTCACAGAAGCACCAACAAGCATGAGATCTTTGGCCACATCTCTTACCTGGGCATCTTTGGCCATGGGGTATTATCTTAGCTCAGTGATTGTTTCTCTAGTTAACGATGTTTCAGGCAAATACTCCAAGCACAAATGGCTCTCTGGAAGCAACCTAAACCATTACCATCTTGAGAGATTCTACTGGCTCATGTGTGTTCTCAGTGGATTAAATTTCTTACACTACCTTTTCTGGGCCACCAGATACAAATACAGACCAGGAAGACCAAATAAGTAAAGTAAAACAGAGTTTTGGGATATATATTCTCAACTTGTCGACGACTACCTGGGCTGTATATAATGGGCCGAATGCTGCATCTTCATTGCCTTGCAGCACAAGGAAGATCAAATCTAGGGTGATCTAAGAACAGTTTTTATCTTGTAATCATCAGTTCTCTGTAATAATATAAAATAGTAAATTGGTTCATCTTGTCAGATTGGCAATGCTTCATGTGCGATGTGCCATTTGCAGATGACCAATGTTTTTGTTGCAAGCAACCAGAACCAACCTATGCTTCTTAATCCCTATATTAGGCTAGTTACAAAAAAGGGTGACTAGTTGAATCATCTAGAACTAGGATGGATTAATAGAAAAGGGGTGACTTCAAAATAGAAAAGTATAGATGTGGGTTTGACCAATTGGTCAGGACAGTGAGCTTATTCCGTTGCACCCGAGTTTGATTCATCTTTTCGTACATTAAAATAGTTTAGAATACCGCTTCGTTAAAAAAGAAAGTAAAAAATAGAAAAGATAGTAATGTTTAGATTGCTAATTACCCAGGGGTAAATAAACCCTGTTTTAATGCTTTCCAGTACATAGTTGTTGCTTGACCAATTAAAAACCTGGATGTGAAGATCAATTCGTTTGGTCACGCGATAACGTTGAGCTGGTCAAAAAAATTCTTAACTGACTACATTATTACTGTTTATAATTAATGTAATTAAATCCCACAGAAATTCTCAGTCAATTCACACGATAATTCTTTAACTGATTCCATTTCTCTCGTTCACCATCAGTCTCATTAGCATTACTGTGATCATTACAATTCTTAACAAATAAAATAAAAGAAATTTTAAAAAATTTCATTCAAAATTTGGTAATCTATGCCCCAAAGAATTCCTAAAAGTCCTAACACCAAATCCAAATTACTGCACCTTCACCCACACAGCGTGGCTGGGAGTGCCAGCGTGGACAAGAAAAAGCATGTAGTATCCCGGTGGGGCCACCGTGGTCTTCGGTGGGCCATACGCCGCAATCTTGTAAGCAAACGCGGACAAGTTCTCCAAGCGCGCCACGTCCAAAACCACCATCCTCTGATTCATGGAGAAGGAGTGAGTCGTAAACGACGGCGTTATGAGGACCACTGAAATCCCGGGATCGGCCCGGTACACGGATAACATAAACGTAACAGAAAACATCTGACCGTACGATACGATGCTGTCCCTCGCTTCGATGGTCAAGATCGAAGGACGCAATACTGCCAAGAGCGGGCCCAGGTACGGCGGCTGATAGGCCTCCAGGCTGAGGTCGGTTGGGAAGGGTCTCGCCGTGAAATTGTACATCTCGTGCGGGTTGCTCCCGCCCACTAGGATACTGCCATCTGGCAAAAGCAAAGCGGACGAGTGGTACATTCTGGGAGTGCTGGACGGGTTAAGCACAACGAATCTGAGATTCGGGTCGGGCTCGTAGGTTTTATACAAAACCGGGTTGAAGACCGGGTTCGCCGCGTCTTCCCACCCTGCCGTTCCGTTTGACGCTCCGTTGAGGATGATGACGTCGCCCGTAGGAAGGAGAAGCATGTCGGACATGACACGTGGCATGGGCATTTCCTCCATGACCCATTTCGGATCCGGGTCGGTCAACTTGATCCGACCGCAGCTGTTGGAGGCGCTGACGAAGACTCGGTTCAAATTCGACATGTTAAACGCACCGGGTGGCGACCCGCCGCATATCAGCACCTCGGCTTCGGGTTTATCCGACCCGTCTAAAGACCCGTTCATTTTTAGCGGGAGGAGCACCGAGGACCCGGTGCTCGGGTAGGTCCGCTTGATGCCATCGGGTATAACCGGTAACTCCTTGACGACCCGGTTCTGCTTATAGTCAAGCAAGATTGACCGGTTATTGGCGAAGATGAAGAGGTTGCCGTCCGGCAAGAGATGCAAGAAGGGATAAAGATTGTTCTCCTCGTAAGGGTCGGTGGTCTCTGCCAAGAAGCTGAGGTAGTATCTCTTGGACGACACGTCGTCAGTCTTGGGGTAGAACTCGTAGGAGAAAGCTCTCCGCCCTCCGACGACGATGACGCGTCCGTCGGGCAAGATTTGCGTGGAGGCGTACCAGCGGCCGTCGGCAAGGTTGACCGGGAGCTCGGTCCACTCGCATTTTCCGTCGTCGCAAGGGGCGACTGTGCGGATTTTTCGGATGCCCGGGCCGTACCCGCCAGTCTGAATGAGGGTGCCGTTGGGGTCCAATGCGCCAGAGGAGCACCACGTGTCGGAGCTGACGTAGAGGGGGCGGATATTACCGGAAATGACGTCGTATTGGAGGGAGTGGGCGGTGCAGTCTGTGATGGTTCTGTTGCGGTGGTGGGTGTCGTTGTACTTGCGGCAGCCGGTGCCGGAGGGGAAGGAGAAGTTGGAGAGGCCCATGTCCGTACGGTCGAAGAGGATGACTTTGTCGTTCTTGAGGAGTTGCATGTGCATTGCCGAGACTCCGATACTTTTGTGGAGAAGAACCCACTGCCCCCCGGCGGAGACGTTACTGGTAGTAGCATTAATGGAGGAAAACGGCGTCGGATTGGTCAAGTACTGGGAGTGGGAAACAATGAAGAGATAAGAAAATAAGAGGGGGATGGCGTAGTAGAAAACGGAGGATGATAAAGAGAGGTTCTTGAAAATGAAAGCCATGGCCGACGACTGGTTTCTTGGTTATTTTTGTTCTTGGGGAGATTGGGGTTTATCTCTTTATAAAAGGAAGTGGGTTCTGTTTTACAAATCAAAAAAAGAAGACAGTGAGTGTGATGATGACAATATGTGAAGGTCTTAGCTGTGCATGGTGGAGGTGGCCTTAGCTAGCTAGGTCTTCTTTGCTGACACTGTCTCATTTATATACACACTACCAAGTACATGCATATTAGAGGGCCCACAGGTGACAGGTCAGATATCTCAAAGAGTCAAACTTGGGCCTGACCAGGCCCAAAAGCTGACGTAATTCGAAGTTGTCATATAGATTCAACCTACCTATTATTGCAAAAAGATTGGTTTGTTTTTTCGGTGAGGGGCTTTTGAATTTTCTCTCCTGGGAAACATTAACATATGGTAGTAGTCATCAATGCGCTTGTATTTTCGTGGGGTAAAATGGTAATATGGCGAATTAGTGTTGACGTGGATGTTCGTCATACTCTTGTGTGTTTCTGAACTGGATGGAATTAATCAGATATTCACTGTAACTTTTGTTTACTTTCTCTGCCAAATGCGCAGGTTCTGTGAATGAATGGTGCGCTTAGCTTAGCTTTGTTGAGGTTTTCACCCAAAAATAAAGAAGCTTAGTTGAGGTTGTGTTGGCTTAATCTTGATTAAGTATTTGGTTCACCTACTAGATTACCTTCCTTTTTTTTTAATTTATGATTACGGGACACATTTTTACTTGTTTAAGTACACGAATGTATTCAAAATACATAAGAAAAAGGTTAAGTGAAGCAATTGATGATGATGTTGATGATCCTAGTTTTTAGTAAATTGAGCTTAGATTCATAAATTCATTTTAAATCATATACAACCTTTTCATTTAGTTTTCTATTTAAAATACCTAATTTTTTCAAATAATACCCGATGACTAGGATCCAACTAAGCAATTTACCTAATATAACTTAAAATCTGATTTATTGTATTTTTCGGATTCCAAAACTACACCTGTTTATAAGTTAATGTGTTATGGGGGGTGTAACTAATGACATCCATTGAATTTGGAAAGATCTCCAAATAGTTGTAATGGATGTAGGAACTAATTTAGAAACTTATTTAATATTTAATATTAAATTCCACATTAAAGTATCAGTAATCTATTTTTGAATTAATGGTGTTTTCCTTCTATGAATTACGACTAGTTATCTATTTAAAGTATTAGTAATTTAAATTCAATATTAAATTTAGGAATTAATGTTTTTGTCTTTAATGAATTATACGACCAGTATTCTTTTTTATTATAGTTTTATGAATAATAGTGCACATTCTAATTATGTTGAAAAATAATTTGATAATCTATTTATTGTTTTGTTTTTAAAACATTTTTTTAATGAACCTATTTTTTTTTCTTTATTACTTGTTTTATGAAAAATAATTTGATCATCTTTTTATTGTTTGTTTTATGAAAACAATTTTTTTTAAAAAAAAATGAGCCTATTTTTTCTCTCAAAATAATGTACCTATTTTTTTTCTCTAATAATGTACCTAGTAAAACAATACCTAGTATAATGAACCTATTTTTTTCTCTAAATAATGTACCTATTTTTTTTTCTCCAATAATGTATACCTAGTAAAACAATTTACCTAGTATAATGAACTTATTTTTTTCTTCTAAATAATGTACCTATTTTTAAAGTACGGAAATTTCAATTACAAAGTAATTGACCTATTTTTGACCTAGGTACATTATTACAAATTATACCCAGTAAAACAATTTACCTGGTATAATGAACCTATTTTTTTCTCTAAATAATGTACCTTTTTTTTTTCTCCAATAATGTATACCTAGTAAAACAATTTACCTAGTATAATGAACTTATTTTTTTCTTCTAAATAATGTAGCTATTTTTAATGTATGGAAATTTAATTGAACTATTTTTGTTTATTTTTTTGGGTAAATAATATACCTATATTTTTATACGTATATATTTATATTTATATTTTTCATATGTACATTATTGGATATGTAATTTACATATTTTTTTTATTTGCAATTTTAAGGGGCCATATGTTAGAGGGAATGGCAACCAAAAGAAATAGGGTGATTGATATGCTATTAATAGGGAGTTTTAGTTACAATTACGGCAGTTAATGAAATGCTTGGAATAAATTATAAATGAAATATGAAGTTTGATGGCAAAGATGTAAAAACATAGAAATACTACGACCTCTTATATCCTACTGGTCATTTAAGTTTGAAATTGGGTTTTACACATAGATTTATAGAATGATGGATATATGTTTAGGAAATAGAAATTGTAGGGACCTATATTGGACAAGCCCTTTTTACCATCACATTTGTGGTAATTTGAAAGCTAAACTTAAGGTGTTTTAATTCAATGCCTAATCCAAAAATAATTATATGATTTATTATCTTAGGTTGTTTAGCCAAGAAGGAAAAACCTTGATGCATGAATTGGTGATTTCTAGGGTGTTATATATGTGTGTGGCCAACTGCTGAGGATTGTTGCTTGATAACTTTGGGGCCACAATAGGCCTAGAAATTGTTCACATATTTACCTTTGTTTCTTTTATGGGACAGCTTATTTAAGTAATTAATTGTGTTAATGGTCTAGTTTAGTGAAAAATGATATTGACTTGCAGTACAGAGGTCTTTAGTTCGAACTCCCAGGGCATCATAGTTGTGTTGTGTGGTGTTTGTGTGAGAATGTTGACATGAGTTAACTTACTAAATCAAGGAGATTTATTTTCTAAGTTATTAGGTGATTTACTACCTTGTTTCATATAATTGACACATCTTGTATAATCAGGAAATATTCCCCTAATTAATTACTCTATCTTTTCCTTATAAACTCCTATATATACCTCCTTACGGAGAAGAATACAATTAACTTAAAGTATTCAAACCATATTCATATTTTAGCATTGTATCAAAGCAATCGATCCTAGGTTGTCTTTAAGTCCTCAAATTCAAACACAAACCGTAAATCAAATTCCTCAAATCCAAATCCTAAACTCTAAAATCAAATCCTCTTATCAAACTCCCTAAACACATACCTTTATCTTACCCTCAAATTGTTCTGCTGCAATGGGCGACGTCTCGCTTCCGATCAACAGAGGATCTTCCACCCATACTCCTCAAATCGTTACTATTCAAAGTGACAACTCCCCGCTCCCTGCCGGCGTCACTCTGACTAAGACCAATTATGCCTTATGGTCTCAAGTCATGGAGAACAACATTGTTGCATAAGAAAAAATTGGGTTACCTAACCGGTGACACTCCAAAGGCTCATGAGCTCTTGTCCACCTACAACAAATGGTGTACCGAGAACTTTTGAGTCAATGGGTGGTTAATTGACTCCATGTCCCCCGATTGATGAATCATTTCATCCAGTTAAATACTGCCAAAGAAATCTAGACTGCCATCAAGAAGACTTACTATGAGGGTGGCGATGAAACTTATCTTTTGGATCTCAACAAACGGGCATTCATTATTAAACAAAATGGTACACCAGTTCATAAATTCTACAGCCAGTTGCAGGGCATCTTTCAAGAAATTGACCATCGGAGTCCTATCCTTATGCACTGCGCATTCGACGTGACTGAGCGCTATATAGAACTAGATCGTCTTCGTGTTCACCTTTTTCTTTCCGGTCTTGACCCTGAGGTTGATCAAGTTCGAGGGGAAATCCTATGCAAAGATCCTAAATTAGACCTTGATCAAACCTTTGCCTATGTTCGTCGTGAAGCTCAACAAAGAATGACTATGATTAGTGCTAAGGAAGCTTCTGTAGTGGTAACTCAACGTCAAATGTGGCCCCAGACTTCTACCGGTGGCTCTTCTCAGAATAAGGCCTCAGGATCTCGTCCGGAGAAGAAGTGCACCCACTATGAAGGAGACAAACATACACGTGCGGGTTGTTACGAACTGATTGGGTACCCTGATAGATGAGAACACTCCAAATCTCCCTGTAGGAATAGGAGCAAAGCACTCAACATATCTTTCGAATCAGATCTTATAAGTCATGCTGTTTCGGCTACACCGGCTCCAACATTTGCCTCTATAACCACAACAGGTACCAAATGTTATGTTTTAAATACTTCATCCAAGAAAAACACATGGATCATTGACTCATGAGCAACTGACCATATGACATTTGATACTTGACAAATTACCTCTTATACATCGTCTCCTCAATCGATGGTGTCTACTGTTAATGGTACCATCTCCCATGCGATTGAGGAGGGTTCTCTCTCTCTCTCTCTCTCTCTCTCTCTCTCTCTGTGACTCCCTCAATTTGGATTATGTGTTGATTATTCTATCCTTGCACCATAATCTATTATATGTTGCCCAAATTACTACGGCTTTGGATTGTACTATAACCTTTTGGCCAACTCATTATATTTTTCAAGACATTTTCAGTAGCAAGACGATTGGTTATGGTACTAGGAGGGGCAAACTTGTCTACTCGGACTTGGAGCCTGACAGTGAAGCCAGAGTTGGTCAAGCTTTCAAGATTGGAAGAGCTAGTGTTGAGAAACAAACTGACTAAGTATGGTTATGGCATAGACGTCTTCAACATGCTTCGTTTGGATATTTACATCAGTTATTTCCATCCTTATTCACCAGTTTAGATATTTCAAGTTTTAAGTGTGACATTTGTGAACTGACCAAGAGTCATCTTGTTCTTTTTCCCTTAAGTTCAAATAAAAGTTTGGTTCCGTTTTCTCTTGTTCATTCTGATGTTTGGGGACTTGCTAAAATTGCCATTCTAAGGGGAGCTTGATGGTTTGTCACATTTATAGATGATTGCATACGCATGACTTGGGTTTCCCTTCTCAAAACTAAAGGGGAAGTCAATTTAAAATTTCAACAGTTTCATAAAATGGTGGAAACACAAAGCCCTAATCCAGGTTCTCCGTTTTAACAATGGCAGATAATTTTTCAAACAAGATTTTAACAAGTTCTTACAGGATCATGACATCATACATCAACACTCATGCCCATACACTCTCCAACAAAATGAGGTGACTGAATGAAAGAACATTCATTTATTGGAAGTAGTTCGTGCCTCTCTCTTTGATACCAATATGTCTTGGTCATTTTGGGGAGAGGTCGTCCTCTCTGCAGCTTACCTTATCAATCGTATTCCCTCTAGTATCTTGAATTTTCAAACACCACTTCAAACACTTCACCACCATATTCAAATATCTCTCACCCCCAACCTTGAACCACAGATTTTCAGTTGTGTCGTATTTGTACATTTACATGATCACCAACGAAGCAAATTGGATCCCCGAGCAGAAAAGTGTGTTTTCATTGGCTATGCTCTTCATTAGAAAGGCTATCAATATTATCACCCTCTGAGTCAGAAGGTATATACCTCTATGGATGTCGTGTTCTCAACACGACATATATTTTTTAGCAGCACTTGAGAAGAATCTAGAATCTAACACTCCGAAGATTCTAGAGTTTTTTTTAGCAGGACAAGTTTCTGCCTCAAAGCTACCGGTCGCCTCCCTTTATTCCTTCATGGGTAGAGCCTTAGTTTCAAAATGATCGGTCGACTCCATGCTGTCAAAATTAGGAGGAGGAAATTGAATTGTTTTCTGAGATTTTGTGCGCTCCATACCTACCTTCAGCTCTAGTGCCACACCAATCACCTACTGAGGAAGTCATTAAGGTAACATATCCCCCTGAAACTGATAATACTAATGAAATATACCATGATGATTTGATTTCAGAAAACATAAAGGATACATATAGCCTTATATATCAGCTTCCAGAAAGGAAGAACCGTGGTAAATCTCGAGTACAGTACGAATCAAATTTTAAAGCAAAGGGAAATACCCCATTAATAATTATATATTTCTAAGCAGATTATCAAAGTCGCATGAACACTTTGTGAAATAATTGACCGATATACCTATCCCAAATAGTGTGAATGAAGCATTAGAAGACTCAAAATGGAAAGAAGCCATGAATGAAGAAATGTGAGCCCTCCAGAAGAATGACACATGGGAGCTCGAGCATTTACCTCACAGAAAGAAGATGGTGGGATGCAGGTGGATCTATACTATAAAACTCAAAGCAGATTGATCCATTGAAAGATATAAAGTTAGATTGGTGGCAAAAGGGTATACAGAGGTATATGGTGGATTACCAGGAGACCTTTGCTCTAGTAGCCAAGATCAACATTATTAGAGTTCTACTGTCCTTAGTAGCAAATCTAGATTGGCCACTATATCAGTTCGATATTAAAAATACCTTCTTACATGGAGACTTGGAAGAAGAAATATACATGGATTTACCACCTATATGTAATTTAGCTCATGACAAGAAGAATCAAGTTTGCAAGCTCAGAAAGTCATTATATAAGTTAAAACAATCTCCTATGGCATGGTTTGGAGATTTACTAAGTTCATGGAGAATTTTGCATACACTGAAAGTAATTCAGACCACACTCTCTTCTTGAAGCATGATGGAGGAAAAATTATTGCATTAATTGTTTATGTGGATGATTTGGTCGTAACTGTGAATAACAAATGAGAGCAATAGAAGCTACAAAAGTATTTGTCTTATGAATTTGAGATGAAGGATTTAGGTGCTCCAAAATACTACCTCAGAATTGAAGTAGTAAGGTAAAAAACTAGTATTTTCTGTCTCAAAGGAAATATGTGATGGGTCCACTCACTGAAACATGAATGCTTGGATGTAAGCCTGCTGACACACCCATTGAGATGAATCACAAGTTATGTAAAGGCATGGACCGTTTGCCAAACAATAAGGAACAATACCAGTGCCTTGTTGGAAGGTTGATATACTTGGCACACACAAGACCAGATATTGCATATGTTGTGAGTGTGGTTAGTCAATTTATGCATTCACCCAATGTTTCTCATAGGAATGCAGTTGATCGGATCTTAAGATACTTTAAGTAGCCCCTGAAAAGGGATTAATATTCTCAAAGAATGGAAATATTAAAGTTGTTGGATATACAGATGCTGATTAGACCGGTTCCATTACAGATAGACGCTCTACGTCGGGTTACTATACATTAATTGGAGGTAACCTAATCACTTGGCGGAGTAAAAAATAAAATGTAATTGCTCGGTCTAGTGCAGAAGAACAGTATTGAGGTATGGCTCAAGGAGTTTGTGAATTATTGTGGATCAGATGACTCTTGACAGAATTGGGTTTTAAACCAGAGAAGCCAATGAAGTTACGTTGTGATAATAAGTTAGCAATCGATATTGCTCATTATCCAGTTCAACATGATCGAATTAAACATGTAACAAACCGATCCTAAATCAAATTTTAATTATTAATTTATTATGGGAAAAGACTATTTTACCCCGGAAATATTTTATTGGGTCAAAATTTGACTTTTGGCTCAAGAAGGAATTTGAGGATTTCAATTATACCGTTGCGTAGAGCACATCGAGATGAGTCCGTAAACACGTACTGGGCTCAAATCGGAGTTGTAACGAAGAAGTTACGATCAAAAGAAGTTTAGTGGCATAATCGTAAATTTTTTGAAGTTCAGAATTTTTTAACCCAGATTTCTTCTTCCTCTTGCGAATGTTTCGAACAACCATTTTCAGACAACCATTTCTCCTCCGTCTGGCCACCAAATTGAGTGCCACAACTTGCAAACTCTTCGCCTCTCTCTCCTCTTCCCATTCATACCCATATCCAGCATTGATTCTAAGCAAATCAACCAGAAAATCGAGCCAAAGTTGAGCCCGAAAACGGGCAGCTTCGAACCCAGAAATTTCGAGGTATTTTCCAGCGGATTCCAGCTGCCACAGCTCAGGTTTTTCAAGAGACAAAAAGCTTCGTTCGAGGGCTTTAAAGTTGGAATTGATCGTCTAGCCAAGGCACCCGGGGCCAGGCAGACCCGCAGGAAGGACCTTCAGGAGGTCCAGCTAGCTCAGACCAGGAGTGAGTGGACTTTTGTTTTATTAATGATTTTATGCAAATGAATTTCATTTCTTGATCTTGAATAAGTTTTATTGATTATGGGTTTCCTAGCATGATTTGTTGAAGTTAAATATCTTTATTTATGTGCTGCCTAGTTGAATATGCTAAAAGGATATGGAAAGTAAAGATTGAGATATATATCATATAAAAGGCAGCAGAGTTTTAGATTTAACGAAAATTCAGTTATTCATCAGATTTTTCAAAAATTCTATATTTTATTAAGCCACCTTAGGTACCCAGATATAAATATGTTGCCTTCGGTATATAAGTTGCCTTCAGATAAAATAAAGTTGCCTCAGAATAAATGTTGCCTTTGGAACAAAATTGTTGCCTTCGGTATAGTCAGCGCGCTTGACAGTTGCCCCACGAGTTTCGGGGACGCCTGGACCATGGGAGCGAGAAATACGGATTAGGCTGACCAAGGTCCCCTGAATCCTGCGAGTTGCGGCTCGGACTGACACTTGTGTCACCGAGACCTGCGAGTACGTGTCACAAATTGTGACATGAGGAATTGATGGATATCAAGAATTGACGGCATACAAGGAATTGACGGATATCAGGAATTGACAGAAATAAAGGGGTACACCTAGGTGGTAGTTTTAAATTGATTTCAATGCTTTTAAGAGAGTTTTATCGACCATGAGTATGATTGGCATATACGTATATAAATATATGAATGCACTGATTTTAGTACGAATATAATAAAGAGGATAATTCAGTTTGGCATAACTGTTTTTACAGTGGGGTTAGTATGTTCATATGCTATTTTCTAAACCTTTATTTTTGTCCACTCACATTTTTGAATGTTTTGCGCCCTCAGGCAATAGATGTGCACCAGAGCGCCATCACCGGGTAGATTCCACACTCCGCTCCACTCTCCCTCTTATATAGAATTTTCTTTTGAAATCAAATTGTTCTGTTGTATATTCCGGAATTAGTTGCTCTTATGACTTGCTCTAGGACTTTCTGTGTGGCCTGAGGCCGTTTAGTTTATCAGAACTGTTTGGATCTTAAATTGGAAGCATGCTGGCAGTTGAGATATGTATATTTATGCTTTTGACAGGTGGAAATTTTGGGAAATGATAAAATTACAGGGAAGGCTCTACCGAATTTTCGACAGAAGTCAAACTTGTAATGAACTTGAATTTTAACTAGAAGGGCAATTTAGTCATTGTGCCCGGCACCCGCCAAGTGTCGGACACGCACAGGGTTCGGCTCCAATTTCAAAGTGGAATTTGGGTCGGGTCATGTCAAAACATGTTGATGAGTATAGACATTTCATCAAAGAAAAAATTGAGAAGAATATCATATGTCTACCTTTTGTAAAATTGAAATATCAATTAGCGAATGTCTTAACAAAGGCTGTGTGTGGATGAGTGTTTTATGACTCACCAAGTCGGAAATTGATGATGTGTATGCACCAACTTGAGGAGGAGTGTTGACGTGAGTTAACCTACAAAATCAAGGAGATTTATTTCCTAAGTTAATTAGGTGATTTACTTCCTTATTTCATATGGCTGACACATCCTTGTATAATTAGGAGATATTCTCCTAATTAATTACTATATCTATTTCCTTGTAAAACACCCTTATTAACTCTTATATATGTCTCAGTATGAAGAAGAATACAATTAACCTACAGTATTCAAACCATATTCATATTTGAGCAAGAAATCCACATCCCCTATAATTTAGACTATAGCTTGTACTAAAAAGTGTACCTAATTGTATTCAAATTTCAAAAATAATAAGTTATATATATCACAAGCTTCTGCATTTAAAATCTACACATTTTCCCCTCATTTACCGCATTTCATTTCTTCTTAGTCGTCGTTACAATCCCTATCTAACTTCATTAAAACAGGTTAAGTGAAATTGCACAAAAATAAAGCCATGATGTTGATCTTTTCTCACGACATTTGTTTTGGTATTGTGTCCATTTATTTATTTATTTATTTATTTGGTTCAAACTGTTTTTTATTTTAGTAAGTGGTATTTTAGGTTTGCCATAATATGACAGCCTATGTATCTCAAATTTGCAATGTTCTTCCTTTTTATCTCATTATATATGCCAGCTTGTGAATATTTTCGCTTGATGTCCATAGATCTCACATCACTCCACCTGCTCTCCTAAGCATTTTAAGGCAACAGTTTAACAGACCAGCTTTTCTTCTAATATTTCCAGTCACAATCATAAAATGACTAGAAATATGAAAAACACCCAAAACAAAATAAAGTGCCACAATTTGGAGCTGGAGAGACTCCAGCAGAAAGTCAATAAATTTTCACTGCTAGACCTTTCTTCATATTATATATAAACAATTAAGTGTAACAGAGATCTCATGCGGCAATGAACCAAACTTTCCCTGCTTTCTGCCTTCTCATCTATTGCCAGACAAGATTACAAATTTGAGACAAATGAATATATATTTCTAGGATAGGATCGTGGCAGACATTTTTGAAATATTAGGCACCGGCAGCAAGATTCAGAGGTTGTTACTCTCTTCAGATTTGGAAGGGCCAGCACCCATTGATAAGGTCCTTACTGCAATTCTGACTGCACCAACGGCGCTAAGCTGCCTCATCTCAGGGCTTAGCCCATGTCCAACCTGGTTTTTACACCCTTCTTCCATCTGAACACCCACAAAGTATGCAATCTGAACAGCCACAAACATAGTAAGAGAAACAGAGTGACATATATAAAATAACCACAAGTTCTTTCCGGCCACTTAACATCAGATAGAGTTGAATGGAACTAAACTGATATCGTCACTTAGAGTACTAATTTTGATACTAAGGATTGAGGGATCATATGTCTACGACTCTAAAGGGATCTACATGTTATACAGAAGCAGAACAGCCACATTGCAACACGCCAAAATATCAAGAGGTTAAATTCTTCATCTAATGGAGAAAGATTAGAAATTGGTAAGCTGTAACAGTTCTGATATAGACACCGGTGACCCCAGTTGTTAGTAACATGCACACTAATGGCCAATAGCTTATTCTGATTTTACACCAATAATATATTGTGAGCTGAAAATGATGATGGAAATTGGTTGAGTAATCAAATAAGTGTGCCACAGAAATGTTTACAGCAGCAGTAAACTGAATCACTCAGAACAGAAATACTTGTGCAACACAAATTGCATAGTTACAGCTCTGCCAACACTTCTCCCAAAGTTAATAATGTCTAGGCTAACATAAGCTTCTCATTTGTTCATAAAGTTTCATGCAAACACAGAAATCCACTGCAAGAGAATCCAAGCTAATCCTCTGTCAACCACATCCCACAGTCACAAGCCAAGCTATTACAGTAATTGGAAATAAACTTGAAGTCCAAAAACTTCAAATTTGCACATAAGAAATACTTTATCTCCTGTTTGTTTAGACCAATAAACAAAGTTGACAAGAGTTTGATCAGTTTAAAGCATATGCTGCTTTACTTTG
The DNA here is from genome assembly GCF_000346465.2 of Prunus persica. Taxonomy (NCBI): domain Eukaryota; kingdom Viridiplantae; phylum Streptophyta; class Magnoliopsida; order Rosales; family Rosaceae; genus Prunus; species Prunus persica. Next base: position 27,511,926 of record NC_034009.1, read on the forward strand.
CTCTTAATGAAGCCAAAGGCACATCAATCAGACAGCATACATGTCATTGACAAAAACAATTAACAGTAAGAAAATTAAGATTCAACCAGACTCATGAAAGCTTAGCATATAAAATACCTTGCCAGAAGCATTACGAACAGGTGATATGTGTAGGAGATTCCAAAATGAACTCTTATCCTTCCTGAGAATGAAGCAGAAACAAAAGTCAAAACAGATGAATAACGTGGAGTTCATGCAAAACATATTGAATAAATAGTCAAGTAGCGACCTGTAATTCAAGATACGTACTGTGCATGCTTTTTCGTTTTGAATGCTTTCCTTTATCTGGGGAAAAAAAGAGAAAAGATGGGATGGTACACTTAAGACTATCTATTCCATCAAGTCACCAAAGTACATGGCGAAAACCAATAATCATGACAGAAAAGGAAAAATACCCGATATATCATTGAGGAATCTGTATCCACCCCACTTAAAAATCTACAATTGCGCCCCAAGACTTCATGTCTGGTATAACCTATATAGGTAAACAACTGAGTTGAGTAACTGCATATGCTGGATTCTTGAAAAGATTTGCAAAGAACGTCAAGTCTAGAATGGTTTAGTATTCCTCTGGCAAATAGCATTGTGAATGTTACCTGTCAATTTGAAGAAGGCATCACTTGCATAAACTATAGGCATGTCTGGTAAGTGTGGATCAGTTCTACAAGGCAACACAATCATATCGAAGCAAACACAAAGTATAAACATCAGAAATCTTCAGAAAGTATGATACCTACTGCAAAGTAAGAAAATGAGAATTTGCAACAACTCACAATACAAAGCTTTGTTTGATTCTACCAAGAGATATATTTAAGGATGAACTGAGAAGGCCAAGAGATAAGCTGCATCTCTTTCCACAGACCAATCTGCCCGTTAACTCGCTATAGTGAGTTAGCACAGACAATATGTTATTAATGGCAGTTGCAGCTCTTGTCTTCTCTACATCACTTGCCTCGCACGACTCTTCAATCTCCAATCCTGTATGTTACATAGTAAATGAAAACTCAATCACAACCAATACTTTGTAACAAAATAAAAAATAAAAACCATAAAATCACATCAAAACAAAACTTGAACCGCAACCAACAGAGCTACAACACCTAAAAGGACAGATCAGATTGCTAACCGTAAATGAATGTGTGACAAGTAACTTCAAATCCACTATCAACATTCATAGATAACAGAAATCATTAATTAAGCAAGTAGCATAGTCAAATATTACTTGGAATAGAAAATTAAACGATGCCCCTATCATTACACAAGCAAAGTATATTGCATAGTCATTTATAGAACCACAACGCAAATTGATAAAGAAACAAACCTCTGTCATCAGCATCATCAAATGCAGACTCCAGAGGCAAGACACGACCCAATTCAACCGAAGAGCACACTTCTTTTCTACAAGACCCATAAAAGATATCATTCATCCTAGACCCCTCTTCGCACAAATTAACCCCGTTTCTGCCAGACCGCCTCGGCTTCCTCGAAATCGGAACCTGAACTCCCACAAAATGAGTCACCATCCCATCTTCTTTGTTAAAAACAGGGCACATATGAAACAACATCCAAAAGGGTGTCCCGTCTTTGCGATAATTCAGCAAATTAATCTGAATAGCTCTCTCTTCCCTGATGGCCTCTCTTATTTCCACAACCGACCTTCTGCAAGTCCCCGGACCTTGAAACACTCTACCATTTCTGCCAATCACCTCGCTTTTCGAATAACCCAACATTTTCAAGAACCCTTTGCTCGCAAATACAATTGGGTGGCCAGAGAGACAAGGATCAGTGATTGTGAAACTGTCGGGCAATTCGCTCAGAGCTTCCTGGACCCAAAGCGAGTAACGGCTATTGAATGATTGCTCTATCAAACCCAACTCCGATTCCATCTTCCTTGTTCTTCAATCTCTTGTACAAAACCTTCGTCTCTCTCTGTGTTCGAGTTAGTCCCAATCCCATGTGGGCACCTAAGCGGGTGTTTGTGCCGCTTGCAGCTTCAAAATTCAAAGACAACCCAGTAAGAAGAAGAACCAGGGCACCCAGAAATTCGAGGAATTATAGCATACAGGTCTTGCCCAATGATTTCTCAGAGACTCTTTTCGATAGATGAAATGTAAAAATGGCAGCTTTGATAAAAACAGAAGGGTAGTTTTACGTGAAAAGGCTTACATCTCTTGAGAGGAAGTCAGCTGATAGTGAACTACACACACACACCCTATCCATCACGACTTGCAGATGAAAATTAAAAAATATCTGGTGCGGGTTGTGAACTTGTGATTTTCGAACGAACAATAATCGTTGAGAAATACCCATCAATCGTTTTTAGTTCATTAGTGGAAAATTAAATCTGCATTTTTCTGATGCAATATTGGACACAATAGACAAAAGGCCTGGTGCAGCTGTGCAGAGTCACAAAATATTCTTATTTTATTTTATTTTCGTATTATTTTTTCACTTTGGGATTGTTATAATTAATTTCTGTCTATTTATGGTTTACCATGAAAGGGACAAGAGTTGAGACCAACCACATGCATTGAGATTGAGATTGAAATTGAGATTGAGAATCGACACACACCAACCTGAGATTTTATGCGTTTCAGTAGCTTTACAATGACTCACTTTATTAATGTGACACTATAGAGAACAGCTTCTGAATTTTACAATTTGAGATCAAATCACTGCAAGGAAAACCACAAAGAAAGTTCTAATTTTTTTGACAAATCTGAACTATTTTGATTTCTTTGGGTAAATGGATGTACCAAAACAATGGACGTGAGATAAAGTTAATGAATGAAATCACCTAGGATCCTTCCATAGTCATTGTTTGGCTTGGTGATTGTTTTGTGGCCATCCTCATATCATCTCACATACCACAACACATCAATTAAGCCGCCTTTGGTTTGGCCTATAATGGAAAGGAAATGACTCTCATCTACATGTGGACCCCAACTCCACTCCATTATTGATTTTACACATACAAGTTCATAGATGTGTTTGTGATAATCGCCTATATATATATACAAGTGCCTTTCAATCTTCGATGAAAATTTAATTCATTAATGAATGAGAGTCCCTCACCTACAAGTAATCATCCTATCTTCAAATGAGCTCAGGTTAGAGGATTTCCAATCATTGTCAACTGATGTTGGTTCAAGAAAACCAAATGGATTAAGTTCGTAAACCGACAAAACTAATAACAAAACACAGGAAGGAACCGACTTTGATGATATTTATCCAATCCACCTCATTTGGTGTCGTCCCTTCTAATTATATATGTGATGCTTTGCTTGACGTGGCATGTAACCACAAGCTGCCTTCTGTTTTTATGCCAAACCATAATGATAATATTATATTAACTTAACCTAAAACTAATCGTATGTGTCGTAATCACAAATCAATAAAATAGTTTTGAAAAAACAACAGAAACATCAGGAAATGGATAACGTAATGCACCGCTTAATATGAGTGTCAGTCCATACGACAGATACCAAAATAAAATTTCATAAAATTGCCCTCTTTGTTTGGGTGGTAACCAGGATAAATATTTTCTCAAAACAAAAAAGTTTGGATATTCACAACAAAATACAAATATTATCATCTTACAAAGCCGAAAGGTTGACAATCCTTTATGTTGATTTTGTGATTAGAGATTGGCTATATTATATAAACAAATTATTTTCCATGGGGCCTAATTTTACATTTCATTTTATTGGGTAAATTCACTTCACATAGGGGCAGAGCTAGGATTCTCGATATGGAGACACCAAAATTTATTTGCATTTAACTTTCTCATCTTTAATCGGGTCACACTTAATTGCAAAAATTGTATTGTTATAGTATATGTTTTGTAAAAAATCAAGGTCACGACATGCCTTGTTGTGGCTCCGTCCTGTATTCACACCTAGAACCACACATAAAAAATAATAATAATAATAATAATTACACTACACTCCATGGTATATCTAAAAACACCAATTTATTTTTTAGGAGCAAAATTATTATTATTATTATTTTATAAATTCCATCCATGGATGGCCCAACCTTAAGATTTGGGCTCCGTCTGTAGTTGCGTTCTCTTCTGTTTTGGGCTTTATGAATTTGAAAGTTTCCGACCGAAAAACCAACTCTCTTTTCTTCTTTTCCAGCGACGGTTATGGTGGTAGTGAAATGCAACCCGAAGTTTACAATTAGAGCTCTCAGAGGCTCCCTTCTGAATTCTGATCGCACACCACCAAAGTATCAGAGTCTTGCGTCCTCCGGAGCTCACATTTAGGGCTTTTCCGGCAGAGAAGAATCGGAATCGGACAATTAGGGCTTTCAGCTTTGAGACGTTTCTGGCTTGCGATCACCTCTGAGGTTCAGAGGAGAGCTCGATCTCGGGTAAGTAGATTTGGTTCTGACGAACAGCTAAATCAAATTTGGATTTTGAGTCTCAGCCAAATGTGATATTGGGACGCATTTGGTGTTCGATTATAGTGCCAGCGTTAGACCCAATTACTGTGGATTCGGCATTGGAAGGCCAAACTCAAAACCAATGCCAAATCGTTGGAAATAGAAAGCGCCTTGTAGATTTCATGTGATATCTTTAGAGTGTGCTTTTTATTTGCTTGTTTATCATAGATATACCATGAGTGTGAGATTTATAGTGCTTTAACTGTTTGATCAAGTGCTCATTGTTGTAGTAGTGTGATAATAAAGCCTCTGGTTTGGATCCAGTGGCTGTTGATTGTAAATGTTGAAACTTGGTGTTTGAAAAAAGTGTTAGGAGGAGGTGATATAAATTTTTAGTGTGGGGAGTTTCACTAGCCACAAGGCACTGCTGGTAATTTGACGTTCTAAGTGATTTTTCAATGGGATTCAAACACCAGCTTCAACGACATGGGTTTGCATGTTCAAGTCAGATGTACATATATGCTTGCGTTAACGTAACCCATGTTGTAATTGAATGACCACATTTATGGATTTTGCAGACACTTATTTTGGTGGGACAATGAATTTCCTTATGCGGTCAAGTCATGTACAACGTGTGTCAGCAGAACAACCGTCTGTTCCTGAACCACCTGCAGATGCTCACCCTACCCCAAAATCAGCAACAACATTGGAGGGTCTAATTGCTGAAGATTCATATCCACAATATTCCACAATCGATGATCATGTTGGAGAAAGTGAATATAGAGGTGAAAATGCCATTGGTGCAAATAATGAATCTTCTGTCATAGCAAAGCATTATGACGTATCTGATGAGGAGGGATGGATTGCCATTCCATACAGTAAGTGATTTCCATTACACTCAACATGCATGTTTTAATATTTTCATAATGTTTAGGATTGCATGCACACTTATAAGTGTGCACATAAACTGCGTTATAATACACATGCATATAGTTGATTAGGTGCCTATATTATATATTCAATACGTAAAATATATCATGGTCGTGATATAAAATTAGTATATCTAAAGCGTGTTTTGCTCTTGCAGAAGAACTCCCTGATAATTGGAATGATGCACCAGATATACATTCATTACGCTCTCTGGACCGCTCCTTTGTTTTCCCCGGTAGCTCTTTCTTGAATTTCCTGACTCTTTTTCTCCCAATGGGAGATGTATCCTTTATTTAGGACCTGAAATTTATTTTTAATCCAGGTGAACAAGTTCATATCCTTGCATGCTTGTCAGCTTGTCAGCAGGATACAGAAATTATTACTCCCTTTAAATTAGCTGCAGCCATGAGTAAAAATGGCATAAGACAAAGCCCAAAGAAACAAAATGGAAATGCTGAAGAGGGTAATGGTGCATTGTTGAGAAAAGGAGAAATGAGTCCTGACAGTCAAGGTGCAGAACAAAATGGTGAAACCCTGTCAAAAGAGAAGACTGATCTACAAAAGGATGTTACTGATAGTGAATCCCTTCTTAGAATGGAGGATCACAAAAGACAGACTGAAATCTTATTGCAAAGATTTGAGAGGTCTCATTTTTTTGTTAGGATTGCAGAGTCAAGTGAGACACTTTGGTCAAAAAAAAGTGCTCCTAAGAAATCTTCAGTATCTCTTGGGATGGATGGTCAAGAGTCTAAGGAAAATGGAACCCAGAAAAATGCTGTAAATGTGTCTCGATTTAATGCTATTATTGATAAAGGAAATTTTGATCCCAAAGTCTCTGGTGGTGTAGCAAGAAATAATGTCAAGTGTTGCTCTCTTTCTAATGGAGACATAGTGGTATGTGTAATGAAGCTTCTAGGTTCTTCCTTGTATGCGTACATATGTGTTACTTATATTCTCATCTTATTTCCACAATTATTCTCTTTTTTGCTAAATAATGGGTATTAATAAACTCAAAGTTGTAGACTTAAGTTGTGCCAACCTAAAACGCAATGTTACGAATATGTATATTTGCGAGTCTGTGTGTGTGTGTGTGCTTATGCATCAATATACGTGATAAGTGACAGAAAAAATATCAGTAGTTGTGCCTTTTATGTTAACCCCATTGACATGCACCTATAAATCTTAAGCTTTCTGCAAGGTTTTACTGGAGGAAAGCCCTGGTGGGTCTTAGTTTGTACCAAAATAAGCAAGAGTGTTGTAACTCTGATAACAATTTGCTGACCCTTAGGTTAATTTTCTGCTGCTGCTTTGTTTATTCTACCTTCCAATTTTAAATATCTTAGTTCTGAAATTTTTTTTCCTCTCACATTCATGGCTGGTTTAAGCAGTTGTTCAGATCACTGATTCTCATTCCATTTTCTTCTTTGGAAGGGTGCAGGTTCTTTTACAAGTGAATGTTGGTGTAGATTTTTTGAATGACCCTGTTATTGAGATTCTTCAGTTTGAGAAATCTCGTGAGGGAAGTTTGTCTTCTGAGACTCAGGAAAACTTAGTTGATGCAAATCAGGACCCATGTGGAGAATTGTTAAAATGGTTGCTTCCATTGGATAACACACTTCCGCCTCCAGCTCGCCCTTTATCTCCTCCTTTAACTTCCAATTCAGGAATGGGTAGCACATCTCAAAAGTCTGGTTCTCAACTCTTCTCCCATTTTAGAAGTTACTCCATGTCATCACTACCACAAAATACTACACCACCACCTGCACCTATTAAAGCCGCCAGTTCTAAGCCAACCTTTGATCTTGAAGATTGGGATCAGTCTTCATCTCAGCAGTTCTGGAAGAGTCAAAAAACTGGTTACGAGGTGCTTTTATCTTTTCGAGGTGTGTCATTGGAGCGAGAACGATTTTCTGTTTGTTGTGGATTGGAGGGAATCTATACTCCAGGAAGAAGGTGGAGGAGAAAACTTGAAATTATACAACCTGTAGAAATCCATTCTTTTGCTGCTGACTGCAATACAGATGACCTTCTCTGTGTCCAGATAAAGGTGTGAGCAATGATTGACTAGATCAAGGTGTTTGTTATATATGCCTGTCTTCTCATATCTTTCCAATTCTAATCACTCTTGTTAGAAATGTCATGTTTGTTAGGCTGTCTCACATTCCTGTTAGGTTATCATTTTGTTTTGCAGAATGTTTCTCCAGAACATGTGTTTGTTAATACTTGTTTTTGCCTGAAATTTTTATAACATCATTCTTGTTAGGAATGAGATGTTTGTTTGGCTTCGTTCCGCATTCCTATTAAGTTATCATTTTGTTTTGCAGAATGTTTCTCCAGCACATGCACCACATATTGTGGTATATATAGATGCTATAACAATTGTATTTGAGGAGGCTTCAAAAGGTGGACAATCCTTATCATTACCAATTGCATGTATTGAAGCAGGAAACGACCACAGTTTGCCAAACCTAGCCCTCAGGTTGTTTTTATGTCTTGGTATTTTAATTTGGTATTCATTTTTTTCATGCTGATTGTCCTTGTTACAAAATATCATGTTTTCTTCATGGTGATTGTGCATGCATTCTTGGAGCACGTCAATATCTGGGATTAGAAAATTGTATGGGTTGGCAACCCCAGGCAGTTGGGGTTAAGTTGCTGTGGAATATTGCTTAGTACTCTGTGTTGGTGGACACTTAGTTTTGCATTTCTTCTTGGATGCTCATGCATCATTATTTAATGTCATCACACTTCTTAAAATAAGACTTTCAGGAAAATAAGACTTTCAGGATGTGATTACCTATTTCAATTCTCATTCTTGTTAACTTTAGCCTCCCTACAGAGAGAGCAGATGCTTATTATCTGGCAATGGTCATTTAGTGTGGATTGGCTGAACCCAGTACGGAGGTTTCTATTGTGAACTTTGTAAATTTGATGTTCACCAGAAACATGGAGTCTGTAATTGGAACATTTTTTGTTTAGTTATTGGAATCCTAAGTTTATTTCTTCTCTTCTCATTAGAATTTCTCATGGCAGGAGAGGTGAAGAGCATTCCTTTATTCTTAAACCGGCAACATCCCTGTGGAAGAATCTCAAGGCTGGTGGTGATAGAAGAACTCAAACATCACAACTGCAGGCTGGAAATGCAGCATCAAGTTTGCGTCCACCATCTAAGGCTGTTGAATTAAAGAGGAGTGCTTCAACTGCTGATCAGTATGCAATTATGGTTTCATGTCGGTGCAACTACACTGGTAATTATATTCCTTTTAGTGTACCCTATTTGGAGAACCTAAGTTATTTGTTTCTAATTCTTCTTCTTTTATGTTACATCTGTAGAGTCGAGATTATTTTTCAAACAGCCAACAAGTTGGCAGCCACGTGTTTCAAGGGATCTTATGATCTCTGTTGCATCTGAAATGTCTGGACAATCTAGTGCACCCAGTGGAGGGGTCTCTCAGCTTCCTGTTCAGGTTTCATACACTTAGTAGTTCATATGCATATGTGGTGTTTTCTTCTTTTTTACCTTGTATAATCACATTTCATCCAATTTTTCAATTTGCAGGTCTTAACTCTTCAGGTTTCAAATCTAATGTCAGAAGATCTAACTCTGACGGTTCTTGCTCCAGCTTCATTTACTTCCCTTCCTTCAGTGGTCTCCTTGAATTCTTCACCTTCTTCACCAATGAGTCCATTTGTTGGTTTTCCTGAGTTTACAGGAAGGAGTCCTACAATGCAGAGGCTAAGCTCACCACTCCTTTCATCAGAGAATCAGAAACAAAATGGTAAAGGTGGAGTTTGGCCAGCTTCTTTCAACGAACAGGCTTCTCCAATATCTGATGCCATTCCTAGTAATGGTTTGTGTTGTACACATCTGTGGCTTCAGAGTAGAGTTCCACTAGGGTAATACTTCCATCTTTTTTCTTTTTTCTTATTCATAGATATTCCAATTATTATAATTTTCTATGGTCACATCAGATGCGTTCCCTCCCAATCTATGGCAACCATCAAGCTTGAGCTACTTCCATTGACCGATGGCATAATTACACTGGACACACTACAAATTGATGTCAAGGAAAAAGGTACTCATCCTATTATTTCTACTATTTTCTTTTTACACGCATCCTTGTCAGAAGAATGCTTATTGAGTGGACTCTATTAGGCTGTTAATATAATCAATAAAGAATTAGTATACCAGAAGACACTTGGGCTGGTCTTTGCACTCTCTGGTTCCTCCATCAAAACAATAATTTCGGAGGGTTATCCTTAATTAAATGAAAAAACCCAACTGTCGAATTTGTTCTGATGGAGTATCATGTTCTGGCATAACAGGTCTTACTTATATACCGGAGTACTCACTGAAGATTAATGCGACTTCCAGCATTTCAACTGGGATTATTTAGGAAATATCTAGTGCGCCGTGCATTTCTTTCAACATCTTAAACTGAACCGTGAAGGAATTTTTGAACTGTCACTTGTGTAGCGATCAAACATCGGGTGCGTAACAACAGGCACCGAGGTTTCCCTTGGCTTTGTTTAGTTGGAATTCTCATGTCAATTCGTTCTAGTAGAAATATAAGGTCACAGTGTGTGTTGTAAACCGTGGCTTGAGAATAGGGATTGTTTGATACCCCTTTACCCCTTCCAGTGGGTGACTGTATTCTCTGTAGATGAATCTACTTGTGTGATATGTAATCATTTAATACAGAAAAAATTGTGTAGATTCTTATTGGGTTGACTCTTTGTTGTCCATTCAAAAATTAATTTCAAGCTTTTATTTTTACTTCTTCCAATGTTACGTTAGTTTTGACGGTCCTAAACACAAGGATCAAATCGGTCAAATTAAGAATACAGGGAATAAATTGGCCAACGTTGCAAAATACATGGACCATTTTGACATTTAACTCTAAAATAAAACAGATATTTAATTAAATTTGCTAAGAGTGAGGTGCCGCCCTATTCTTCTCTTGAATCTATTTTTCTCTACCTGTTGTGAAGTGATGTCAACCCCTTATGATTTGATGCTTTTTACAAGGATTTCCTACCATGTGTCAATATTCCAAATGTAGACTTGCTACTCTATAAAATATGATCTTTCTTTTTTTAATCTACACTTAAAATAATGGGTTAGCAAAAAAAAAGTCATAAAATAATTATAATGCCTGAAAATGCAGGCAGATGATATTGAGTGGGTGCTGCTCATCTTCAATTTGTTACCAATAGCATGATATTGGACAGGGTGGCCTAATCTACCCCGAATCATTTTTTTGAGTACCAATCATGTGTGATTATTAATATCATGTAATTATTCTCATGCCAAACGTGTTATAATTAGGTAGAAACTTTAAAGTGGAACATGCGTTTTAGATCAGAGTGTTGCAAGAAGCTCTATCTTTGTACTCAAAGTAGTGAGAAATTGGAATTTGAGAGAATTTAAGAAATAGTTTTGTTGCATCTAGAATATATTACAACAAAATTTTGGACCCAACTAATTTAGTCATGGCTCCGATCTCGTCAGGGAAGAAAAAAGATGATCACTATCAAGTTCCACAACCCAAAAAAAAAAAAAAAACATCATCATCGAAAGGCAGGCACAACATTCTTATTCGCCATTTCAATGAGTATATTATAGTAATTAAAAGCAAATAATAATAATAATAATAATTAACATACTGGATATTTGGAAGTCAATCTCGGTGTTGCATGCCAGATTTCTTAAACCAATGAACAAGCTCTTATATTAATAATCTTAATATTCTCGTTGAATTTAATTTAGCTCTTGATAAGTATAATTCTCCAAGCCGCTCTTCATTCTGTTTTTGAGAGTACAAATGATGCTTTGTGTTTTTTTTTTTTAAATAAATAAAATAATGGATACCTTTGAACACGGTTCATCTTTTATATATAATTCATATTGTTATTGCATTATCTACATCCCATGCCTTCAATAGCAATACAAAACTACCAAGAAAATCTTATAAAACTAATATTTTTTTTTTTGTTCTAAGCATTTTTTTCCTTTTTCAAAGATATTGCTCTCCCTCATCCTTGAGAAATTATAGAATGATACGGTATCACCACGTCATCTGGTGATACTTCCATTCAAAATGCGCCATGTGTACTATTTTTTAAAGAAAAATTAATTTTTCAAGAAAAATTAACTATTTATACAGCTGGATTTAAAAATCTAATTTTATAATTTAAAACCATAAAAAAATATATAAAAAAACTCATTAATAATAAAAATCGCCAAGAACCACTTCCCTAAGCTCGATACAAAGCCTCCGCCTGCCCACTTTCTACCATGGCTTCCGTTCGTTCTTTCATTTTTCCAATCTCTCTCTCCTTCTCCCTCTCCATCCCTCCTCTCTATTATGGATTTAGGGTTCATGGAATTTTCTCTCTATGATGGCTTTAGGGTTCAAGGAATTTAGATTGAAGATTTGTTGGAGATGGGTTTATGGTCTTTGAGAAATTATTTAATTTCATACGTGAAGGTCAACAAGTCTAAAAGTTTTTGAGGAATTTGATAAGCTTCCAAAGTCCTACAAGGTATATGGCCATTGAGATTATTGACAAGAAAAGCAAATTTTACAGTAGGTAAATAGGAATCCAATCTTGGTTGCATAGCTTTCCATGTATCAATAGCCGAATCAATTTTTTTTTTTCTTCTAATGATTGTTAAAGTGGAATCATGTGTTGGGGTGTCATCAAATTCACACAGAGAATGAGGCAGTAGTCATGGAAGACAGTGGTGGGGGGTCACTATTGATGAAGCGGATGGTTTTTGGGTTTTTTTTATTTTTAAAGTTTGTCAAAAAATAATACATGTGGCGAATTTTGAATGGAAGTATCACTAGCTGACGTAGTGATACCGTACCATTCTATTATTTCTCCTTTTCCTGGAACAAGCTCATTCCTGCAAATCATAATTTGACACATGTGCAAAAATAATTCATAAAAAACACAAACAAATTTTTGCACACATGTCATACTACTATTGGCAGTAATATATGAGTTCATACTTATAGCAGAAGGAGGGAAGTGTTTTCCCTTTTTCAGAGCAATTTTTTTTTTTTTGGGTTTTAAATAAATTCCATATTAGAAGACAGATTCTAAAATATTTTTCATGTTTTAATATATATATATATATATATATATAACAAAAGGCATAGAATGGTGAAACATTCAAAATAGGGGGTGGACATCAAAACCGGAATACCGAAACCATCTCGAAACTGTGTCAAACCGTACCAATCTTGTGCCGTCCCATTTGGTGTTGACGTGTAAACGGGATGATACCGTGTCATCATGTTACTGTTTGGCACGACACCAGTTAAAGATTTATGATCCCGTTTGGTGCCATACCGTACCTAACAATACATGTAAATAATAATCCTAATTTAATTTCAATTCCTACTCTCTCTCCCATAGACATTTTGACTCAGCTTTGTTTCTCCTCCATCCTTTCCTTTCCTTCCCTCTATCTATTCTTCTCTTCTCCTTTCTCAATCATGATTTGAAGCCGTAATTTCCAAATCTTCCACCATCGATTAATCTCATCTTCTTCTCCTCCTCCTCATCTCTCTCTCTCTCTCTCTATCTCTCTCTCTCTCTCTCACTCTGTTCTTCCCCAAACTGGTGGAAAATGAATGCCCCAACCCAAAACAATAATAAGTTAATAACCCTTGCGAATACTGCAACTGCCTGTAGTTCTCTCTCATGCTTACAAATTTATTAATGGTATATTTGAAAGAAACTGATATGCATTTGACCCAAACTCTGCATTTTTTATATTATATTAATTTATTTAATTTATATATATTTTTTTCTTCAATTACTTTCCTTTTTCATTTACCAAAAGTAATGGCTAAATAAATAAATAAATAACAGGTTTTTTTTTTGTTTTTTGGGTATCAACATTGATACCGAATCATACTAGTCTCGTTTGGGTCCGGTATGGTTTGAACGTGTTTTCAAAAACTCTCATCCCGTGTCATCCTATTACAATTCCCTTATCCGAAATTGACACCGAAATAACCTCTATCCCGTGTCATCCCTTACCATGCCCAGCCCTAATTCAAAATACTAAAAAATGTCATTGGTTAATACAAACATTAATAATTAAAATTATTAATTAAATTAGGATAATATAGTAAATTCACATTTTTCATATTAAAAAAATTAAACGAAAAATCAGATAATATATCCTATTTTTATGGAACACAACTACTCATTATCTTTTTTAATTCTAAAATAAATTTAATTTTTTTTTTAAAAAAAGCATCTCGCAAGTGCAGAAGCTCGTGAGGAAAGACTAGTATATATATTATATATAAAATAAAAGGCAGAGAATAGTAAAACATTAAAAATACTAAAAAAAACCATTGGTTAATGCAAACATCAAGAATTGAAATTATTAATTAAATGAGGATAATATGGTAAATTCACTTTTTTTCATATTAAAAAAATTTAAAATTAAAAAAAAATCAGATAATGAATTCTATAAATATAGAACACAACTATCTATTATATTTTTTAATTATAAAATAAAATAAAATTTTTTTTTCAAAATTTCTCACAGGCGCAGAAGCACGTGGAAAGAGACTAATAAAAAGAAAACAAGGGAAAATTGGTGAAAAAAACGAGATGAGAATAAGAATGCATTGCAGCAGGCTTGTAGTAGTGATGATATCAACCTGACGCGCGCGTTTCCGTCCGGCCACCCAAGCTAGACACGTCACCATCTCAGTGGGTCCGGCCTCTCTCTTTCTCTCTCCTCCCCGCTGTCCCCGCTGTCCCCATTTTTCCACTTCTCTCTCTGACCGAACTGCCCGGCCCCTACTCCCTCCTTTCCCAAAACATAACGGGCAGTCCGGGCACCCAAACTCCCTGCCCGTTTTCTCCGGGCAGCTCGATTTGCTTTTTTGTAGTCTTCGGTTCAATTGAAAATAGGGAAAAAAAGAAGAGAGAGAATCGATAATTCAGAGTATTATAAGTTTATAACGATATTTTGGAAAATATATAAAAAAATTTCACCCAACTTTAAACTGGTCAGCTTGTGGGAGTTCATTTCTGAGATTTATGTCTTTGAGCAGTCATTTCTGGGTTAGACTGAAATTTGGTTGTTCCTATCTGTTAAAAACGGACACTTGCTCCTTGGTTTTTGTCTTTTTCCTCACTAGCTGATCAATTTTGAGCTTCAAGGGTTTGTCAAGTTTGATCTACTTTCCGTGTGATCTAGCTCTTTTCTCAGCTGCGTCATCCTTTTTTCCACCAAATTTAGTTGGGTTTTGAGGAAAGTTTGGAAATTTCAGAGCTTTCTGGTGATTTTTTATATGGTTTGTGTGGAGGGCTAGAGGCAGTTTTTGACTGGTTTTGTTGTTGGGGGTGGGAAAGTTGGTGGTTGGGTTTTTTTTTTATGGTATCTGGATTTCATTCTTTAGGGTTTGTGAAAGATGGGTTTGGGAGCTGAGAATGGTAAAGTGGAGTCTTGGAGCATGTGCAAATCGAAGGTGAGGAAGAAGAAGAAGAAAGATGATGATGATGATGTGGAGGAAGAGGAGACTGGGTGTTGGGTTAGGCTGAGGTTCTTTGGGAGCTGCATTTCTTCAAGATCCAAAGTTGATAGCTCAATCAGTGGAACCAGTACTCACTGTGGTAACTTTCTAGTTTCTTGGAATCACTTTTTACTAGCTCATATGCTTCAAGTGTTCTTGTTGATTGCTTTTTAGGATTGTTCTGTTGTTTCTATTTTAGCTTGTGTAGTCTGTAGTCGTACAGTTCTTCCTTTCTCAGCCATATCATGTTTGTCGCGCATATAGTCGTCATACACAATAAAATTTAGGCCTGGAGATTCTGTAAGTAATTTTACAAATAATTGCTGTTAACATTTCTGCTTGGGGCGCCCATAAGTTGGCTGCATTATACTACTATGGTCAATCTAAAGAGCTTTGCTCTTGATAGATTCTAATCAAAGCATGAAGGTCCCCATTGTTCGTGAAGATTATACCTGCAATAACCTGGTTAAGTTTTGGGTTTGGAGGCTAGTTTTAGAGCTCAAACCCAATTGAGCCCTTTAATCTCTCTCTCATACGAGAAGAGGAGATTGGTGGCTGGAAAACTTCTTGGTCCTGGAAAAACATTTCACAGAAACATGTGAGCTTGCTTTTGAGAACAAGAGTTATCCATCCCTGCAGTCTCCTATAGCGGGGAAACAATAATTTGAGTCCTGACTGTATGACTAAATAAATACATAATAAGACATACGTTTTAAGGCAACTTGAGTATGTTCTGCCTGATATTAAGGATGAAGGGTTAGGTATTCTGATGTTATACTTTCTTTTGATTTGTTGTATGCTTTGTGTAAAACTTATCTGCTTGTGAGGATTTTCTCAATATAATACTGGTTGTGAGTTAGGGACATCGGGTTCATTGGTAATTACAGGATTCGCTAGGAGATGGTGGGAGCATGCAAATAAAATTGTGGTAGCAGTGGTGAGGATGTGTCATACTGGTATGGAAAGTGAAGGCGTAAGAGATTTGTTGTTCATAGAAAATAGATTTTATGGCTTTAGGAATATTTTTCCTGAGGCGACGAGGTTGGAAGAGTGGTCCTTGAATTGGGTATACAGTAATTCTTGATAAAAACTGGTTTTTGAAAATACATGATTCATGTCAGATGGCTGTGCTTGGTGTCTAGTTTAGATAATCTTCTAATTTCCTATTCAACACTTATTGACTGATATGATAGTCAGATTAAGTCTATTTAAGGTTTTATCCTGTGTTGGTCATGTGTAATTCTTACATCAGGTCCTATATATGCTTAAACTTAATTTGCTTAGGGGCAGTTTTTTTTCAACTTGGTGCTATTAAAAAAAAACACATTTATTCTTTATTTTCAGTATTCTAATGTATTGGTTTCTTTTTTGGGGTTTGCAGAAACTAAATCTACAAATGATACAAGCAGAGACCAACCTACTGCTACTGTAGTCTCTTCCTCAACCACTAGTAACACAGAAAGTAATGCATCCACTTCCAAACTTGAAGAGGAACTGAAAGTTGCTTCGCGGTTACGAAAATTCACATTTAATGATCTTAAATTGGCAACAAGGAATTTCAGACCTGAAAGTCTTCTTGGTGAAGGTGGTTTTGGTTGTGTGTTCAAGGGGTGGATAGAAGAAAATGGAACTGCTCCAGTAAAACCTGGCACAGGGCTTACTGTTGCGGTTAAAACTCTTAACCATGATGGGCTTCAGGGTCATAAAGAATGGCTGGTTTGGAACTTTCCTGACTTGTTTTAACTCTTATACTACATAATGTTTTGGTGTTCTCTGCCTATGTTGTATACAATTTTTTAATTCTTGTTCGGCTTTCTATGTGTCAGGCTGAAGTAAATTTCCTTGGTGACCTTGTCCATCCAAACTTAGTTAAACTTATAGGATACTGCATTGAAGATGATCAAAGGCTGCTCGTGTATGAGTTCATGCCTCGAGGGAGTTTGGAGAACCATCTGTTTAGGAGTATGTAACTGCCTTTCTGAAAATCTAATTTTCATTCAATCCCATTTAGAAGTATAGTCTTTTGGCATTCTCTGATAATATCTACTATATGCAGGGTCCTTGCCTCTTCCATGGTCAATTAGAATGAAAATTGCATTAGGTGCTGCTAAAGGTCTTGCTTTTCTTCACGAGGAAGCAGAAAGACCTGTTATATATCGGGATTTTAAAACTTCCAACATCTTATTGGATGCAGTATGCCCTTAAAACTTTGACAAACTCACATATTCCCCCATAATATCATTCACCTTTCTAATAAAGTACCATTACAGGATTACAATGCCAAACTGTCTGACTTTGGACTTGCCAAAGATGGTCCTGAGGGTGATAAAACCCATGTCTCCACCCGTGTGATGGGAACTTATGGTTATGCAGCTCCAGAATATGTAATGACTGGTGAGTGCAGTTACCCTCAATCTTTTATCTTCCTAACATAGAATGTCTGCTATTTGTACCTATTTATATTTTCTTAAAAGGATATCTTCCATTATCTGGAGTTGTTATTTATACATTAGCTAGGTCCAAAGAGAATGCTTATCCTGTAGGATATCACATTTTGGATACATGTAAACATGTCTTGATGCCTTGTTGAAGTCCAAGTAGATTCACTTGTATTTTGTTGCAGGACATCTTACATCCAGGAGTGATGTCTATAGTTTTGGCGTGGTTTTACTTGAGATGCTGACTGGCAGAAGATCTATGGACAAAAATCGACCGAATGGTGAACATAACCTTGTGGAATGGGCACGGCCACATTTAGGCGAGAGAAGAAGATTCTACCGATTGATAGACCCCCGGCTTGAAGGCCACTTTTCAATAAAAGGTGTCCAAAAAGCTGCACAACTAGCTGCCCATTGCCTTAGTCGAGATCCTAAAGCCAGGCCCCTAATGAGTGAAGTTGTTGAAGCCCTAAAGCCGCTGCCAAACCTCAAGGATATGGCAAGCTCATCATACTATTTCCAGACCATGCAAGCTGACCGCGTTGGGTCCAGCCCGAATACCAGAAATGGTGTCAGAACACAAGCAGGATTGCTAACAAGGAATGGGCATCATCAGCAGAGGAGCCTCTCAATACCAAATGGTTCCCATGCTTCTCCATATCACCATCAATATCCCCATCAATCACCAAAACCTAATAGCAAACCTTAAGATAGGGTTGGCAGCTGTCTGTATCATTTCCCACCCCATTGTCAGCAATCATTTTCCTTTCTTTTTTTTTTTTTTTTTTTTTTTTTTTTTTCTTCCTTTTACCTCTTCTTCGGTATAGATGTATCATCTGTTAAAGCATTTGTTCATGGACAACTCAAAAAGCAACAGAGAAACATGTTTGCTTGATGTTATGTTTAGAGTGATGACCTCGAAGAAAGGGCATGTGAAGTTTATTGAACAAATTGTATTGGTTAGAAATACCAAGACAAGATTGTTGCCTCCCGTTACATTATATCCTTTGTCATCTTGTTCCATAGATGAATACAAGTCCTTGTTTCATGGTCATATGTCATATCCCTTTCTGGTATAAAACAAAATGCACTACTTCGGCTTAATTAAGTACATGAGATGAACCAATTTCAAATAAGCTACGTCTTGTCTCGTGGCCTTATATTTTGGACTTGGTAAAAAGCTTGGCGCCATTCAACGAGAGGAGGTGGGAGAGTGATGGCAGGGTTGGTAGGATCTCACCATCAGATAGCAATATGTAGCATAAGATAAGAAAATTTAATTTTAAATTGAAATAAAATCATTATGGGCATATTGTGCCACAACAGCTACAGCTAAGAGTCAACTGGACGCATTTCCAAAGTGGCTTATTTGCATTGAGCCCATACCACCAAAAAAAGAAAACCCATAAGACCTGCCTTCTGTTATTATTTCTATCAAGTAGATATATACATGCTCCAACTCCTCCAATGGTGGCACACGTATTTACATTACCATCTCAGCCTTGAAGACCACTTCGTTAGATGCACTAAACTTAATCCCTGAAGAGGTTTTATTTTTTGTTCCTTTCTTTTTGGAGGATCTTCAAATGTGAAATCCACTTCATCATTGTAAAGGATCAATCTTTCATCCAGCCTTCCTGGTCAGCTGCTCTTTGGATGTACTCTCGAAGATCTTGTCAGCATTTCCAACCTCAAATCCATCTCGCCTGTGATGCTCTTTGACCTGTGCAAGTTGCTAGTTCATAATTGTGCAACACCAAAAGCAACTTGAAAAACCCAAAATACCAACAGACAAAAGTTTGGTTACCTCTTCAAGGGGTAGATTACTGTACTGAGGCAGCACCAGGCGCTCAGCAAACTCGATATAGGAGCAGGGGACTGATTCAGTTAGACCATCAGAAAATTGGAAATGAATTGAATCTGCGACAGTTGAACTTTGCTGAAGAAGGCCATCGGGGCTCACTGTTGATGGAAGAAGTAAACTCATAATAATCAGCATTGAGTAATATGCAATAAAAGATATTGCAAGAAATTTCACTTAACTCAACTTCTGCTTATGGCAAGCCACATTAATTCAGTTGATGATACGCACAAAGGCCCAGTCATGTGTTCCAACAAACATATCAGTTTCTGAATACCAATAATATCATTCCCTACTTTCCTATAAAGAAATTATATCAATCTCTATCTCTGTCATCGTTCTTTTTTTTTTCCTTTTTATTAACAGAAGATGATGTATATTTACTCAAAACCTTAGCAAGACGCTAACTGCATTTGCATGTTCTGCCTTAGAATGAGCAGCTTAGGTACATGAAAATGAACATGGTTTAATCTATACTCCTAGTATTATATCAGAAATAAATATTGAACATATACAAAAATCACCACAAGATCGCTCCGAAGACATGTTTGTTGTGCTACAGATCATGTAACAAACCTTTCAGAGTTCCCCCTTCAGAATTCAACTTGAACCCATTCTTCTCAATGAACTGATTGAGGTTTTTAATATCTCTCAATCGAGATTTCAGCTGATGAGTTGAGATAGTGGCATGGTTTAGTGCATACCCATTGACAAGGGTCCAGGCAGCATATTCGCTTTCCCTACATATCCATAAATCAGATATAAGCCTTATATCATGCGAGAAGATAATATGCTACAATATTCAAATCTAACCTCTTTATCTAAGATATGAAAATTTTGCTTATACAAACGGTAAGATATGCACATAGGTACACAATGAAAACCAAGTACCTAGCCAATTGTTGAAATTCAGAATGCAATGGCTTTTCCCACGTTAACGATCCCAGTGCACTTGCTAGAGCAGCATGTTTATTTCCAGAACCAGATATTCCAGTGTACTTTTTGATTATATCCTGAATGTTGAAGAACACTCTCAAGTTTCAACTAATGGGAAATAGGACAAATATCAAAACATATTTGGATAAACAGAGCAACATATATATATACATACCTGAGTTTGTGGACTCATCTGATCCACAAGAAGCTCAGATACAAACACTCTTGGTAAAGGTCCATTAACACCACTGCCACCACGAGAAGTTGGAACACTGGGAGGAGAAAACCACAATGCTCTCAATTTTTTAGCAGGGAATCTTAACTCCTCCCGCGGCGTGTACCCGAAATCCAGGAAAAATTTAGCCATGGAGTCAATCCCATAACCATTCACCTATTGATTGTTCCAAATGAAAACCAACTTCAATAACAATGCTAACAAGATCAATTGAAATGAATGCATACATATGCATACCTGTTTAATGTCTTAATAATGAAAATACAAATCAACACTATTTGGTATTAATTGAAGGAAAAGAGAAATTACCCCAAATGTCCTAAAAGCGAAATGATCATAGCAAATTTGGTCATCAGCAACCGACCCAACGAGCTCCAACACTGCTTTTGCTGTTGGGTTCCTGCTCAAATAGACAGCCTCCATACTTGCCAACACTTCCCTGAAAAATGATTCACCTCCCTGCAATCCACTTATGTATATAAAAATCATAAATAAATAAATAATGAAAACCTTGATAGATGAGAGGAAAAAACCTGGAAAGGGGAATCGTGGGATCCATTGTCAGATTTGGAGCTACAAACGGTGGACATGTATTGCTTGTTGGTGAAGATTGAATATTTGAGGGGAGAAAACGATGATTTGTTGAGGGAGATGAAATTCCTGGTGATGGGATTTTTGGGGTTAATGCTGGGTTGGCGAGGAGTGAGAGAGTAGAAGGATGAGGGCAAAGTTGATGAGGAAATATGAGAGCCGTTGTTAATGGCTGATGAGCTTAAGGGCAACATTCTGGACAGTCTCATTTCTCTGGTAGCTTCAAATTTCAATCAATCAAACGCAAGACCTTCTCTCTCTTTCTCTGACGTATTCATATAAAAATCTTCTTTCTGTTTGGTAATGCTTGCGTCCGCTTCGAGCTTAGCTCCACCCGCCACCTGGACCTTCACGACAATGCCTCCTCGCTAGGAGAAAAACTTTCCTGGCACGGGGATAGGGTAAGAAATCCACCTAAGTATCCCCATTCAATGAGCTCTTGACAGCTGTCGTCCAAAAAAAATTGAGGGAAAAAAAAATTTGTCGCCTCTTGCTTCTTCATCCTCAGCGTACTCTGCAACTCACACCCTTTTTTTTTTTTTCCCTGAAATCAAACCCCTTTTTTCTCACTCATCCCTCCCTCTCCTTTTCTCTCTCTTCTTTCCTCCCTCCCTCTCTTTCTCTCCATTTGCATAAGCCAAATCAGAGGTTGATAGAAAGAGAGGGAGATATTGGCCTCTAAATCTGAAGTCAGCCACCTCAAATTTGGAGGCTGGCAAGGTCGTCTCGCTCACTGTTGTTGGCCTGAGAGAGAGAGAGGTGAGGATGAGAGAGCCGACGAGAAGAGGGAGACGAAGCCAACAACGATGGAGCATGAAGGAGGGATAGAGACGCAGAGGATGAATGATGGCGGTGTGGACTTTGTCGCCGACGTTGGTGGATGTGGCGCGGAGCAGCGGTCTGGAAGAGAAGACTAGATGTTTGTCTGTCGAATATTTTTTTTTTTTGGGGTGAGTGTTAAAGTGAAGTTGCAGGGTAGGCGGACGATGGAGGAGCAACAGGCTTCAAAAAAAAATTTTCTTATACTCAAGTTTTATTTGCTGACAGCTGTCAAAGCTCATTGGGTCGGGATACTTCTTAGGTGGATTACTTACCTGGCATCCCCGTGCCAGGAAAGTTTTTCTCCCATGACTAGAGTGACATTAAAATATTAAAATATTAAAATAATTATTCCGCTAGTTCAGATATATTACTGTCGTTAACAAAACGTATGGATATTATTGTGTATCTAGATGTACAATTTAGATAGATGAGTAAGAGGATTATGTGAGTAGTGTGTGTGAATTTTTGATACAAATTTTGTAGCGAATCTACATCAACTATTTATAATTTTTACAATGTGACACAAATTTAAAGTAGTCTTTTACACAACTAAAAAATTCATGAAAATGTTATTGATGTTATAAAAATAAAATAATCAGAGTGTAAAAAGTACCATTGAATATGGGGTATAGAATTATATTTGCTCTTTTGGTGTTTACACTAACATAATTTTCTTTCAGATAGAACTCACTAACACTCAGATTTCACACTCTCTCTTCTTTCCTCTCACACTTCATTTTTTCTCTTTCTTTCTTTCCTCTCTTCTCCGTTGGTGTAATTTGCTAAGCAATGGGAAGCCTATTTATACGCAAATTGGATGGCATACCTAACATCATTATTAAGCTTTAATATCATCATTAAGCTTTTTTGAATATTATTTCATTCTTTTCTTTGTATGGGATATGCTTCGTTAAAAATCTTGCCAGTAAAATCCAGTGGGACAAAAACTGGTCTAATGGAAAAAGAGTACATAACCATGTGTAACATAAAATTCTGTATATATTGACAGGCGTGCGACACTGCCACTTTAAAACCTTACCAGGAAAAATCCAGTGGAATAAAACCTGGACGAAGGAAAAAGAGTACAGTATGTGAAAATCTTTATTGACAGCACGCTCCCCCTGATGCTTGGCAAATATCTTTTAAGCCATACTGTTGATCATCTTTTTGAATGTCATAGTTGACACTGCTTCTGTGAGTCAATCTTGTAATATTGTTGGATGCTACCCCTGAGAAATATCTCCCCCTGATATCTTCATGGCTATCTTTCTAGAGGGAAGATCTTTCGGATTGAGTGAATGATGTAACCATCAACAATTCATGTAGTTAAGTAAGCAAATGCATCCCTAGTGAACTATCTCTATATAAATCATAAAAATTTCCAGAGTCCGTGAATCAAACAAAACCTAGGCTATTTGTAAGTTCACTTGAAAAGAATATG
The DNA here is from genome assembly GCF_000346465.2 of Prunus persica. Taxonomy (NCBI): domain Eukaryota; kingdom Viridiplantae; phylum Streptophyta; class Magnoliopsida; order Rosales; family Rosaceae; genus Prunus; species Prunus persica. Next base: position 27,535,162 of record NC_034009.1, read on the forward strand.
CCCGTATATAGTTTTATGTGGAGATAACATCAAATATGTCTCATATCATCCCAAAGTGGTGGTGATGGAGCTAAGTTCTATCTGAAAAATATAATGTCTGGTCCAATATACTTCCGGAAAATCATTTAAGTGCCTAACGGATAATCCACATAAAAATGCTTCAATATTTTCTTAGTATAAGCAAGAATCTTGTTGACATAATGCTCAATCTTTAGGCCGAGACCAATATTTCTTGAACTCTTCAGGAGTTTTGACCAAGTATTAATTCTTCAGGAGTTTTGATCAATTATCAACTCTTCAGGAGTTGTAATGTGTTGCAACCATATCATAATTAGTGTACTCATTGAGGCAATTTATATATATTACTATTGAGTACAAAATTTGTGCTTCAGGCACATGCCCTTCAGAGACTTACTTCATGTAATTTCAATCATTTAGGGATTTAAGGGATCATACTTTATGACACATTATGTAGCTTTAACCCATCTATTTATATATCTTTAGGGAATCGCTTCTGGCGATATGCTCCGTACATTTAATAACCCTTAAAGATAACATGTTGGTCTCCGTAAATATGCAATAAGAAGGCACAATTGCATTTATAAACCAACATTTCTTGTTTCTACTAGAAACATTGTGTCATACAAAGTGAGTATATTCCTCTTTATTCCAACACTCATGCGTAACCTTCAGAGTTAACATCTCTTTGGGGTTCGTACTATGGGTTTGTTCTTTCACGTTCATTCTCATCTGTAATGGAATTGCCTCTTTCCATTTATGGCCAATGATATTGTCAACATTTAATAATAGAACATGGTTCCAATCAACACAGCCCATTGATGATTTGAGCAGCTACTCCAAAACTAAAAATTATCATTCATCAATTCGTGATCCCACCATTCTCATGTGCATGTGTATGCATTAATTATGAACATTTCTTTACTTTTGGGTACCTATGCCACTTTAGGAGCTTTTATTGTTTCTTTCTAGACAGACATCTCTTATAGGATGAATTATGTGAGAATGTAGATCTTAACCTCCAATGGAGCGTTATTTTATAGTAGGGCATAGATACTCTTCATTTAGGGAGTTGAAACATTTAGAACTCATATATCTGTCATGCTGCAGGCATGCCATAGATTAATACATACATGTTAATTAATTGTCCTTCTGGGACTTTAAACCATATAATTTGCTACGCATTAGGCGTGCATCATATTGATCACTGCTATACTCATGTTGTCACATCCCGGGATCGACTCCGCCATAACACGATATTGTTCGCTTTGGGCCCCTCTCTCTGCCCTCACGGTTTTGTTTCTAGGAACTCAGGAGCAACTTCCCAGTGGGTCACCCATCCTGGGATTGCTCTAGCCCCCAACTCGCTTAACTTCGGAGTTCCTACGACTCCGAAGCCAGTGAGCTCCCAAAAAGCCTCGTGCTAGATGGATGCGGGTGTGCACATATAAGGCACATCACCTCCTATCCGTTGGTTGATGTGGGATCTTACGATCCACCCCCTTTAAGGGCCCGACGTCCTCGTCGGCACACTCGCACCACATGGTAGAGTGGCTCTGATACCAAATTGTCACATCCCGGGATCTACTCCGCCGTAGCACGATATTGTCCGTTTTGGGCCCCTCTCTCTGCCCTCACGGTTTTGTTTCTGGGAACTCACGAGCAACTTCCCAGTGGGTCACCCATCCTGGGATTGCTCTAGCCCCCAACTCGCTTAACTTCGGAGTTCCTACGACTCCAAAGCCAGTGAGCTCCCAAAAGGCCTCGTGCTAGATGGATACGGGTGTGCACATATAAGGCACATCACCTCCTCTCTGTTGGTTGATGTGGGATCTTACACATGTTCTATTCTTATGGGACTTTAATCTATGCAATGTATTATCAATGTATTCAACTTGCAATATGTGAAATTTGCATTAATAATTCATGAATACATATCAGAATGATACAAGCCATTTTTCTGGAATGGTCATAATACAAGTCGTTCTTTTGGAACGATCTATAATGCAAGTCATTCTTCTGGAATGGTCCTTTGCATTGCGTTCTTCTGGAACGGCCTTATCTCCCCATTTGGTTACCTTTAAGGATGTCGTAAAAAATATTAAAATAATAGTACAAGCATGAAATAACACAAGTATTGCTTACATCCTTAGGTGGGAGAAACTTTGCTCAAATATCATTCAAGCTCGTATCGGCTCAGCAAATACAATGTAATGCTTGATGATCTAGTTATATCATGCAAAAGCAAAAATCACAATTCTTCTGTCTCTGTCAAAAAAAATAACCCTCAGTGTTAGGTTCACTACATGGATTTGTTCTTCAGATGTTCGTTCTAAAGAAACAAAATCCCTTATGAATAGAGAATTGTAAAAAGAAAGAAAAGATATAAATAATTGCATATTGATTGCAAGGCAGGTAAGAAATCAAGGAAGAAAACGAGTGAGGTAACAGACAACAAACTATCATTTCTCCTAGTTTAGAAAAACTTCAGGAGATTAGAGCATGTGGTCGTCCTCATAGTTCCCTGATCTAGTTGAAACGTGATTAGGGATAGTATCGCTTCTCAACCACATCGAACGCTCACTAATAGGAAAAACAAGAGGATATTGCATCATATGAAGAAAGCTGGAGAAAACTGGATGTATTCTGCAAAGAAAATTTTGTTAGTAACATATTTATACACAAATTGGAGGAATAGTTTGATCCAGTGAATCTCAAATTAACTACGAAAATTTGTGAGGTTCTCGAGATACTTTTGAAAAAGTAACTCCGTAAAATTTGCAAAGCAAGATCGGCTTTGATGAAAATAGTCTTTGAGAACCCTTAAAGTGCTGATAGACATTAATGAAGGCCGCGTGAAGTTTTGAAATCTGGAAAAGAAGAGGAGAATATGGGGATTCGAAAAAATATTGGGATCTTGGAAACGGTGCCACATTTTCATCTATAGCCTGATTGGAGTAATTGCGTTTCAACTCAACTTCCTTCCATTTTCTAAAAATTTAGCTTTTCTAAGACTTTCCTCGAAACCCTTTTAAAATGGCTTCCTCTTCTTCTCTCCCCAAAAGCATCTTGATTTAAATGTTGCTCCCAAAACAACCTATGACGCCAAAGTCTGGCGTCCATCCTTTGTATCCCAAAATTGTCATCTCACGGTTAATGATTCTGTGATGATGAATGATACGACTGTTGTCATAGTAGCAATAAATTTCCTTTCTCCTATGGATGAAATACTGTTAATAGGAAGGTCTGACGAAGAGGCTATTGATTAGAGGTGTCAAACGGGACGGGTTGGCCCAGCACGGCACGAGCCCAGCCCGTTTAAATGAGGCACGGCACAGCACGAGCACGAATATTAGTGGACCGTGCTTGGCACGACAATAAAATTTGGACCGGGCCGGGATCAAAAAATAGGTCTAATGTACCAGGCCGGCCCATGGACCGACATGGACCGAGCCGGTCTATGGCCTGACATGGGCCGGGCTTGGCCCAAGCCAGCTTCAAGCACGGCCCAAGCCCGGCCCACTTAACTTTTTTTTTCTTCTCAAAATTCAAAATGCAATAATTTGACATCTAATGTCATTGTTTATATTTTTTTTTAAAAAAAAAAATCATAAATATATATTTGATGTCTTTCATTTTAGGAAAATTACTTGGGTCCTTAATTAATTAAACATATCAACTACAAATTAATTAAACAACATTGGACTTGATATCTAATCAATGCATATGACATATACACTTCTCTTATAATCAAAGCAAGACATTTCTTTACATATAAAATAAGAAGCTGTTTAAAGATGAAAAGTTGAAGTGGACTTTGTGGAGTTGGACACTTTTTTCCCTCCGCCCCTTTATATTGTTTGGATGTTTGATTGATTAATGTTTTCAAGTAGTTCATCATTTCTTGCCTCTAATTATATTTTTAATGTTAATTTGAATTATCTAGTGGGCAAAAAAAAAAATCAAGTGAAAAAAATTCAAATTAAATGGGTTAGTTCTTGGGCCCGATTATGGCACGGGCACGGCACGAGTCCGGTCCGGCCTGTTTCAATATGGACATGGGCTTTGAGTCGGGCCGGGATCAATGATTTTACTAAATGGGCTAACACGACAAGGCCCGATAAATTAAATAGGCCTACACGGCACGACACGGAAATATTAAAAGCACGAGTTTAAATAGGACGGGCCAACCCGGCACGGCCCGTTTGACACCTCTACTATTGATGACTCAATGGCTTTTAGCATTTATAGTGATGTTTCTGTTTCTAACATGGCTGATTGTTTACATGCCAGAGCAAACGAGATTCAGGAGCTGAACACTGGAAATTCATCTCTTTAGAAAATGCTTCATGAGTCTCAATAAGAGGTTGAGAAACTTAAAAAGGAAAATAAGGCCTTGTTGAAACTGGTGAGTTCACACTCCATTGATACGAGGACAATGCTTGACATGCTGCAGATTTCCAATGAAAAGATTATGGTAGACCACTAGAGGCTCATGGCTAAGCTTAAGAGGCGCCGTCCTCTTCTTTCTGAGGCTTCCAGAACATAATGGAATTTTATAGATTTTACAGAGTCTGCTTCTTCCTTGCAGGTGAAAAGAATCTATCTGTTGTATGCTCATTTCCTGTTATAATAATTGGGTAAATTCTTGAACTTACACCTATGGTCTTTACATCTTTTCAAAATAACAGTTTGGAACCTTGTGCCTTATATGTTCAAATAACCACATCAAATCTCTCAAATTACATATTTCAATGCATGTGAGTTCGGAACTTCTGGCATGGGTTAAACACGACTTGAAAATTTATTTGTCTTTTTCAAATAGGCATGAAATATAAATTGAGTAAAAGTGATGATAATATTGCAATATAGTAGTGAAGAGCATTAACTACTATATACCCAAAACTTCAGGTTCGAGATCTCTCATATATTTGGATCCATGGGCTTCCGGCCCTGATCATATAATATAACAAAATATGTGGGGAGCCTCAATTCATTTTCACGGTGTATTCTTAACAACCAGAATTCACAAAGTATATTTCTTCCTTGAGGTGTTGATTGTAACAGAATCGAACTTTATTAAATTCATCATTTTCTTATGCCAAAGAAATATGTGGTGTACCACAATTTGCATTAATACCTCAAGGGTTGTCCATTTAACTATTGGAACTTCATAATCTCAATATTGTCAAATTTTGAACTTCTGGCCAAAATCGCATATTTTCATGGTATGGACATTTTTATAATTTCCCGTACATATTTCGGGACTTTAGGCCATTACATAATTGTCCATATTTTAAGGAGCTTCTGGCTTCTCATTTAATTGCTCATCCATGAGTTTAAGGAACTGCAGGTTCCCTTTTGTATATAGTGACGGTTTACCCAAAATAGTTAATATTTATGTATACGTCACTATTCATGTATACAGTACTATTCATTAGATCATGAATACGTGTCTATTCATGCGTACAGTACATTTGCCAATATAATTACTATTCATGTGTACGACACTATTAACCAATACGGTACTGTTACATTATCAAGGAACTCCTGGTCCTTATTTACATATTAAGGATCAAGGATCTTCAGATCCGATCTCTTGTTTACGAATATAGTACCGAAAAGACTGCCAACTCTCATATCATTATCATCATCAAGGATCTTCAGGTCCTGATGTAGTTGTATGATGAGGATCAAGGAACTTCTGGTCCTGATCTTTGTATGATGTAAAACTCATCATATCATACAATTAATTCATTAAATAAATTGCTGGTATGAATGATAATCCCGCACCATACTTTAAATAAATATAAATGTGCAGTAAAATAAATTCATAATTAAATTGCTTCATGTATAGACATTATCCCGCACCATGCTTTAAATAATAAAGTAAATGTGTGATAAAGTAAACATGTTGGTATGGACACTAATTCTACTCCATACTTTTAAATAAAAAGTAAAGGCAGTTGTGTGGACGATAAACCCAAACCACACTTTTAAATAAATACTCCCATATGGGTAATAAATCACCTACACTATACAATAAATAAAGTAAATGTGGGGATAAAACCGCCACCTAATATATATGAAGTATATAACATATCATATATTGTGGACAATATAACTGCGCCACTATTCAAGATATAATAAGATGAGTTTTAAGATCACACCATAATTTGTATTACGATAATATGTGTTATAATGCGATGGGCATTGAAAATTACACTACCATAAAATAACAGGATGTGGTATAAAACCGCACCATTCCAAATTACAGTACAAAAAAATAAATTAAACAAACATGGATGAAACAACATAAAAATTGTGAAAATACAAAAAAAAAAGTTTGCATGTCGTCGTAGTCGTAAAGTGAGAGTATGAAAAGTATCACTAAATATTGGGAGTAGAATTATATTTGCTCTTTTGGTGTTTACACTGATAGAATTTTCTCTAAGATAGAACTCACTAATACTCAGATTTCACACTCTCTCTTCTTTCCTCTCACTCTTCCTTTCTTTCCTCTCTTCTCCGTTAGTGTAATTTGCTGAGCAATGGAAAGCCTATTTATAGGCAAATTGGATGGCTTACTCAACATCATCATTAAGTTTTTGAACATTTTTTCCTTTTTTCCTTTATGTGGGATTCACCACTTTCTTTATAATGATTGAATTTAAAATTCCAAAAGTATATTGCAACTAATCGGAATTGAAGGGTAAGCCATACAACTCCTACAAATAAGGACTTCTAAGCATGACTCGGTTGATGAGGGGAGAAATAATTCTTGGGTCTTTGCTTCAAATTTTTTTTTTTCTATTAAACAATTAGTTAATGTTTATCTATATGACATGACGATTGAATGAGAAGACAAATAAAGAAAGTTGACTACTAGCAGACGGATAAACATGTGATGAATAAGTGAGTGAGATAATATTGAAGAGGATCTTAAACATTGATTGGCCCATCATATATCACATTATTCATTTGTGGAACGAAGCTTCGTGTATCATTTCATTAATTAGAGTTATTTTATGGTGAGTATATAAGGAGACTTATAATCGTATATCATGGTAGAATTCTTTTAATTAACGATAAAAATCTTCCATGTAAGTAAAAACCCTTTTGTCAATATTGATGATCTAAGCGATGATGCAATATATGAATGAAACAAAGAGAAAAGTTTCTCTAAAATTAGAAATGCAATTAGTAATAGGGAGTTATTCACTATACGAAGTACAAACAATGGTAATATCTATACTTGGAGTGGCAATGTTTGTGCTTCGAGTGATGGTGTTCGTGTTTGGAGTAGTAGTGCATCAGATGCGTGTGCTTAGAGTTTGTGTGCGTGATTGGAATGGCATTGTTGGGACACCCGGACACAATTGATTCGTGGTTAGTGGTGGTGCAAAGAAAAGAAATAGATTCTCGGAAAAAGTTAGTGGTGGTGCAGTGTTTTTCATGTTGTTTGTTTGTGGATAAAGATAATGCGCATGGATAAAATGTGTATGATATTTTAATCCTTATTATTGTTATTATGAAATCAAGTCCACTGCCTAGGTCAATACGGCCAAAGGCTAATCCCAATCATATTGTCCAAAGAGCCAAAATAGTTGCTTTCAAGCCATTACAATTTGCAATATCAATTCATGGGCTACTTTTCTTGCTTTCAATAAAATTGAAACACTAAATATAATCCAATCAATAAATAAAATATTATGTTGATGCAAATTCTAAAAATTACTTTAAATGGTAGACGTGAGTTAGTCCAATTGATTAAAGAAGCGAACTCACCTTTTTGCACTCAAGTTTGAATCCTCCCCGTCATAAATTTTAGACTACAAAACTTTTAGAGCATGTCCACCGCAGCCCAATTTGCCAGGGCAAGAGGCCCCCCCAGTCGGGTTTGGACCTCCAGCGCAAGAAATAGAGCCAGGGCAAGCCCAAGGGCAGATCTTGCCTGGGCTTCAGCCTGAAGGCGCTGACATCAGCGAGCACAAATCCAAAAACATTTTAACGTTGGCGGTGAGTTTCATGCCCCACCGGTAAAAAAATTTGACTTCCGCTTAATGACGTCAGCCCTGACAAAACCCAACGAGAAAACGCCATGTGGCGCTTCCGGACGCTCCGCTTGTTTTTTTTTTTCCCAAAAATCTGACGGTCGGAATTTTTTTTAAAAAAAAAACCAAAAAAGTATGAATTTTTCCCCTTCAAATTCCTAACAATTTTATTCACTTTCTACACCAGATCTTCATACAAACTCATCTCATTCCAATATTTTTCACTTTCCACACCAAAATTTCTGCTACAAAATTTCATTTGTGCAAAAATACTGTTTGCCCTAAAACTAGACAGATAGAGAAAGAGGCAACTTACAGGTGGTGTGATGATTCGGCCTGGTGGACCCTTGATGTGAGCATTCGGTACCTTGAGGTATGATGCTTCGTTCCGGGCTAAGAAAAGAAATAATGGATGAGGTCGAGAGTGTACCAGCCTAAGACCCTCCAATGGCAAAGTTAGTTTGGGACAATTCTCTATTTTAGCAAGTATTTATAGCGTAAATCAAGCTGAGAGATCTTACCCTTTGTCTAGGGCAAGGGGTCTTGTTTATAGAGAGCATTTGAGATGCTCTTAGTACTTAGTTTCGATGTGGGACTCGTGGGAGTGCCCTCTGAGATCGACATGAGTTCGCAAAATATCAGTAGGGACTTTTCGAGATCCTTTCGTGTAATCGGCATGGAGTGCCAATCGTTACGTTTTAGGAGCTTCTGGGAGCGTAAGCCGATCAGTGGATGACGACTATGCCTTGTGATGAATCGGTCACCTATGTCGATTCATACCTTTGACTGGTCTGTCGGTGAGCCAGAATGTTTTCTTAACTCCATACTCTTTCCACGTGTCGTGAAGTGAGTGGTAGGGTCAGCTATGGTACAAACAAATACAAATGGCCTCTTCCATCGAAACCGGAGGGTCGTGGACAAATGTTTGAAGAGGTCAAAACCTTGGTAATAAGGTAAAAGAAAAACTAATTTCCGTTTTATACAATTTGAGAGCTTCCATTGAGGGATCCCTCAAATAAACTTATTTGAGGGATACCCCTTGTAGGCCCCGCTCTAGATTGTATTTCACTAATCCAAACTGTCTATTTTGTAGATACTCATTCAAAGATCATCTATACAAAAAATCACTTGAATCAGATATCATTTGACCACTCAATTGAGTTATTGAAATTTTAGTATTTTCTTGAAGCACCGTGTTCATTGATTTTGTAAGACACAATTGGATGTCGAAATGGGTTCCGATTTGTCTAATTTTTTGTAAAGATGATCTATGAATGAAGACCTAAAAAATAGATGGTTTGGATCATTGAGAAAAAAATTGTAAAGTACCCTAAAGGGCGTCCCTCAAATAAAATTATTTGAGGGATCCCTCAATAGAAGGGGATTGATATATATATATATATATATATATTTCTTGCATTTCAAATTTCATTTTTTTAATAGATTAGTCAAGGCAAAACAAAAAAGAGAAAAACCATTACACATGGTTCCTCAAGTGAACAATGCCCGCAGTCGGTTCCAGTGGTGCGTTCCGTGTTTGAAATAATGGCACTATCACGTCATCCGAAGGAAAATACTCCCCCACGTCGTGATCTGGTGGAACCGCCTCCGCCAATGATTGAGTCGTTCTTGTACTCCATTGTGTCGGACTATAAGGACCGAGAATATTTCAATTGTATGATGAGTGAGAAGTGAATTTTATAATATGGACACGTGGCAACTGAAAATTTTATTCGAAAATTTTATTTGACCGAAAAATGTTATCTTAAATTTTAAGTGAGAATTTTATAATAAATAGTGACACGTGACAACCGAAAATATTATCTAAAAAGCTTATCAAAATTAATGGTTTAAGTATAAAAAAAAATAGAAAATAAAGTAAAATGAATAGTATTTGCCCTTGCCCTAGCCCTTTGAGGTGGAACCAAAAAAATGAAGGCTGCCACTATTCATGTGAAGAGTAACAGCCCTTGCCTTGCCCGTACCCTTGCCTTAGCCTTTTGGGGTGAACATGCTCTTAATTAACGATCAATTATCTCGACTTTACTAAAATTTAAGCATTAATAAATGATTGCGAATCACCATTAATCATAAAGTAAATTTAGGTTTTAGCTACAAAAAATTTTTTACTTTTAAAAAAAGTCAAAGTTTTTAAATAAAAAATAAAACAACCTCTCAACTTTCAAATCAAAAACATACAAATATAAAAAATTCCTTTAAAAAATTCAAAAATAAATAAAGACAATTTTATCCATTTTAGCTTCTTATACAAATTTTCTCTTTCCATTGGATTTTTCCAAAGTCTCCCTGATCATAATCTTTCCACGAAAGAACAGGGCACGATGTCCACCACCCACACTTTACACGGTGACAAACAAATTGCCTTCCGCGCACTCGGAAAATTCAGCGAAATAGCTGTCCGCGAAAGCGACTCGTAACTTCCCCGCGAGGCTCAAGGCTCATCCGAATTTTTACTTACCTTTCTGTAAGTATCTATTTCTTTGTAATTCATTTCCCCCAATTTCACGTGGTTTTGGGAATTTGTTCTCTCTCTCTCTCTCTCTCTCTCTCTCTCTCTCTCTCTCTCTCGCTTCCTTTCTGTTAGATTTGCAGACGAACGCTTCCAGTTCCGGGACGTACATAGCTGGAATTCTCACTGTAATTTTACATGCCTTGTAGTTCTAGCTAATGTAATTGTCTGATTTTGCCTGCTTCTTCTAGCTCTCGATTTTATACAGTGTACTGCGCTTGGAGCTTTACATGAACTGCTGAGTGAAACTTGTGTGATTCGATTTGACTTTGTATTTGTATCAACCATTGCTCGGCAGATTTGCTTTAGAAATTTTTAGGTTTCTTATTTTGTAATTGTTGGGATTGAGTTGCATGCAAACCAGTTTTATGTTTTTTTTTTTTGGTTCGAAGTTTTATGGCTTTGAATCGTAGATATGAATTGCTTTTCGCTTTGATCTCTGAGATACATGTTAGTTTTATCATAGAGTTCGCCTTTAACGCTTTACTTAATTGGCCTTTGTTCTCTTGTGGTTGTTTTGTTTTCTTTATTCTCTGTGACTTTATATGGTAGCTTTGCATTATTTATTAAAGATACTTATAAATATTGCCTCTATGGTCTCCTGTACACACACAAGACATACACGCGCCTCGCCAGCTTGAATGGTTTATAAAAGATATTCATTGAAAAGAAAAAAGAACTAAAAAACTACCAAGTTCTTGTTATTTTTAATTGTAGATATACAGTTGCTACAACCCATTTTAGCTTCATAATTGAGTTGTTTAAGGCTTCGGTTTGTAAGAACCCAACTCTGCTTGACCAATTCAGCGTCGAAGCAGTTAGCCAATTGTTCCATTTGGCAGCTCATCCATGTTATCCTGTAGTTTATATGTTTTTCTGACGGTCTATGAAGATTTCATCATATTTGCTTCTTTATCTTTTTACTTGTGCACTTGTCAAAGGTTGCATCTAGTATTATACAGTGACACAATATATCTTATTTTTTAAGCAAGTGTTGCGTGTATAAACCTTCTTTAAGTTGAAATTCAAATGTAAAGTGGTCATTTCCATTTATTTTAAAAAATATTGTAATCCTTTTCTTCTAAAACAAAATTTATTTTTCAACTCTAACGCTGGCCAAGAAACTAGATAATGTTAACTATACTTTTATGAATTAAATGGTCAGGTTCATTCTCATGGTTTTGCTGGGTTGACATCAACTATTTGTTTTTGTGGTTTAACAATAATTTGAGGATAATTGTTTAATATTCTTTATTTCCCATTCCCTTTTGGGGTGGTAGTTGATGTGGCAGCAATGATATGAGGTACCGCCCTCAGTTCGCTCCTTAATCTAGGGTCGAAACTTTGAAATTATTATGTTTTTATGTTTATTTAATTGGGGATAAATTATTTGGAATACATTATTCAACACTTTTTCTTGACTATTCCTAACTACGTTTCTCATTGAATTGGTTATAGAGGTCTGAGATACTACCTGGGTAAACTTTGTTTAGTTCAGTGACCTCATTTCATATGTGTGCATAAATCCACACACGCAAACAAACATACAGACCCGTGCATCTTGGTATATATGTTTTAACGATGTCCTCATCACTTTGTGATTAATATATTCTATTTGACTTGTATAAAAAGCAGTGTCTAAGTTTTTATTTAACAAATACGGGTTTCAAATTCTTTCTAGATATTGTAATGCACTTACAACTGACCTTGTGTTCAAGTTTGAAGAAGCATATGTTTCATTTGCTTTTATATAATCTATTTTGAATTTCTTGGGTAATCCATTAGTACTTAAGTTTGATTCTAAAGCATGTAGGTGATCCTGGTGAACAGATGGGGCTGTGATATACATTTATTTTTTGTTTATTGTTGACATTTTGCTTTCAAGCCTTGTGTTTCTTTGAAAAATTCATAGAGTTTATGACAGGCCTTCTGGGAAGCCTATATAGCATTTAAGTATTTATTGGCAACATAATTCAAAAACTGCATTTACAAATTAGCATTGGATAACCTTGATTTTACTGTTCTTGGCACAATCAGAAAATGGGACAAGCTCTTGGTTGTGTTCAAGTGGACCAGTCTACTGTTGCTATCAGAGAAACTTTTGGGAAGTTTGATGATGTGCTTGAACCTGGTTGTCACTGTTTGCCTTGGTGTTTGGGTAGCCAGATAGCTGGTCATCTCTCTTTACGTGTGCAGCAATTGGATGTTCGCTGTGAAACAAAGACAAAGGTTTGTTTCATATTGATTCTCTTTCAACATGAAGATTTTGCTATAACCTTCTAAGTACACACAGTAAGCACTGCATACGCACACTAGGAGCGTCTCTTAGTATTACTGTAACAAATTAGGAAGAATATGTTATTGTGTGAGAGTTATGTGTAGGGTCGGATCTAGGAATTAGAAGTGCAATCTATCTGCCAATTCTGATCTATGGTATCACTTCAGGATAACGTTTTTGTTACTGTGGTTGCATCTATTCAATATCGAGCTTTAGCTGAGAAGGCTTCAGATGCCTTTTACAAGCTCAGCAATACCAGAGGGCAGATCCAATCTTATGTCTTCGATGGTATGGATTTTTTACTGAAATTTGTAATTACTTTCATAAGTTCTTGGGTTTTTGTTTGTCGTTTTTTTCCTTCTAACAATTGAGATATCCATTTATAGCTAGTTCAGTTGTGTCATGTATCATCATTTATCCCAGGGTAGCAAATAGTGCAGCTTGTGAACGACTGTGATAAGTTTTCTGTAAATTTTGGTGGGGTTTTGATTTAATTTTTCTTTTTGATCTGATTTTGAACTTCTAAAACATAAATTTGCTTGGAAACAGAGATGGAAAAACAAAAAGAAGCTTTCCTTCTTCTTTTTTTGGCATTTGTGTCGTTTGAATTCTGGTGTAGAATATTTCTTAGCTTGAGGTTTTGCTTTGAAATTCTAGCTAATTCTTGTTCTCGTGTCATTGTACTTTGGAGAGGAATACAGTGTGGTTTTTTTAGATTGTAGCTTGCAGATAGAATTTACAAAATTCTATTTTTTGTTTCAGTTATCAGGGCTAGTGTTCCGAAGTTGGATCTAGATTCAACCTTTGAGCAAAAGAATGACATAGCCAAAGCTGTTGAAGAAGAACTTGAAAAGGTGTGGATCTGTATGCCTTGTTTGGTTTAGAATTCCCTACGAAACATCGTGGTAATTTATTGTGTATATGCAGGCCATGTCACATTATGGGTTTGAGATAGTTCAAACACTAATTGTGGATATTGAACCAGATGAGCATGTGAAGAGAGCAATGAATGAGATAAATGCAGGTACAATATGTACATATGATATATGGAATGCAATGTTTTTTTTACTCCTTTTCTATAGGCTATTTTTTTCCGCATGCCATTCCAAGTAAAGATTCATTTATTTAGAAACTTTACCAAGTGCTAATGAAAATTGAGCCCTGTTGCATTTGGTAAATAGAAGGATTAGGAAGGTTTGCTCTTATATGGCCTTCGACTCCTATCATCCAAATAGCATCAGTGTGTCTAAAACAGAAAGATGGTACCCATTCTTGAGATGCAGTATGCAGTAGGATTCTCCTCCATTGCACCCCTGGAACCAGAAAAGTATTGAGACCCGGAAGTCTCATGGGTCTCTTTGGAATATTGATTCCTTTTTGTAGGACACTAACAGAATGACATTTGCAGTAAAGTGTGTCGCTTAGAATAATTAATTTTGTTTTTAAAAATGAAGTTTTCTTAAGCTTTAACAGCTGCAGAAAGACTAATATATGCATGTTTTCCAATAACAATAGCTGCAAGGATGAGGTTGGCTGCAACTGAGAAAGCTGAAGCAGAGAAGATATTGCAGATTAAGCGAGCTGAGGGAGAGGCAGAGTCCAAATATCTGTCAGGGCTTGGAATAGCAAGGCAGCGCCAGGCCATTGTGGACGGGCTGAGAGACAGTGTGCTGGCCTTCTCTGAGAATGTGCCAGGGACATCATCAAAGGATGTCATGGACATGGTTCTGGTGACCCAGTACTTCGACACAATGAAGGAGATCGGTGCATCCTCAAAGTCCAATTCGGTTTTCATCCCACACGGCCCCGGTGCCGTGAGAGACATTGCTTCACAGATACGAGATGGCCTCCTTCAAGCAAATCCACCTCAGGTGTAATGTTATTACATTGTACGAAGTTGGAGGCCGGCTCTTTAAGCTTCCGATTAGTGCTATTATGCAGGATTGAAGTTTGTGTGTGCTTTAGGATCTAAGAATGTGGTTTCTTTAGTATTTGACATATAACGTATATAATATGTAGGTGATTTCTCCATGCTTGTTGATACCTGCCCTCTAAAGGGTTTAAACTTTATGTAGTATAGAGAAGCGATTCAATATATTTGGTTGGTTTTTGTTAGAGCGTGTTTCCTATTTGAATGTCTTGCACTAATTGTGTTTAAAATTTGCTAGCTTTTTTTGCCTTTCGATTTCGTGACTAGAGTTTCTTGAACTTCTAAATTTGTTCAGTAAATTCTTTTAATCTACTTACGTATAAAACATTACGTTCTTATTCTGTTTATTTATTTATTTATTTTTTTCCCTTTAACTATTCCATTTGTTCAAAAAAGTTAGGAAAAAACCTAATCACATTCATGAAAATAATCGCTATCAAATTTACTGTGAGAGAAATCAACTGTGAGAAAAAACAGTTAGGCGTTTGGTAAACTTTTTGTTAGAAGTGTTGTTGTTACTGATTCCTGCATAATCAGAAAATAATTCCCGCATAATCATTAAACACAACGCCTTTTCGAAATTAATTCCCGCATAATCAGAAAATGAAAGCACCTCATTAGATGCTTTCCCTTATAGCTTTTTTTCACAGCAATTTTGAACTTTAAGTAATTTTCTCATAGTTTACCAAACGAGTTGGGCTTCTCAAATTTTTTAAAAAATCACTTATAACCCCGAATAAGCAATACTAAACGGGCACTAAATATACAAATGCCACGTTTTGATCTCTCATTTTCTAATGAGGCGAGTGGTAGGAAATAATTCTTGCAAATAAGAAATTAAATTTTTTGTACTTGATAATTTTTCAACACAAATATTTTCCTCAACTTTTTATTTTACAACGGCGAGAATGCACCACTTCCTAGTTGTTGGGACGAGATCCGTTGTCCCCATTTTCCATGTCCTTTCGTGTTTCTTGTATAATTTTTTGACACGTGTTCAACCACTTAACTCCAACATAACACTACTAACTTGAAATGGACTTTGAGAAACACACCTAATATAGGGGCCCAAATTATTAAAAAAAAAAAATCATACATGAAATGGACTTTAGAAACACACACACACAAAGCTCATTTACAACATAACAAAAGACTTTGAACTTCCAATAATTTACAAAACTGCCATCGTTTTTCTTAAAACAAGCCCAACGTCAAAACCTAACAAAAAACCCAAAACACTCAAAACCAAAAGGTAAAACCGGAAATTAGTATATTAAGGGCCAGTTTGGCATTGCTGTGCTGTGAAAATAATCGCTGTCAAATTTGCTGTGAGAGAAATTAGTTGTGAGATAAAACAATTTGGCGTTTGGTAAACTTTTTGTTAAATGTGTTGTTGATACTAATTCTCGCATAATCAGAAAATAATTCTTGCATAATCATTAAACATAGCGCCTCTTCGAAATTGATTCCAGCATAATCAGAAAATGAAAGCACCTCATGAGCTTCTTTCCCTTATAGCTTTCTCTCACAACAATTTTTAATAATAAGTTATTTTCTCATAGTTTACCAAACGGGTAGTGCTTCCCAAATTTTTGTAAAAATCACTTAATATTAAGAATGAATATATAACTAAATATCTCCAAGGAAAACTGGCCTCCTTCCCATAGAAGTAAGAACTCATATTTTTCTTCCAATCATAGTTTGACATGTGTATAGAGATTTTTCTTTCTATATTTTTGATAAATTATTTGGGAACTTCACTAAGATACCCAAAATAGGGGCTGATAAAAAAATCCCACATGGAATGCATTTTAGAAACACACCCAAAACTCATTTATTACATAAGAAATTGGTGTTGAAGTTCCTATAAATTACATGACTGTCATTGATCAACTTAAAAGAAGCCCAACACAAAAAACTTAAATAGCACCCAAAACAAGCCCAACCTAATTTTATTAAAAAACCCAAACAATTCATTACAAACAAAATGTCTTGAAAACCACAGCTTCATTAACGTGTCATGTTGATTAATGACTATAATGTTCCATATGTAATGACCCAAACCTAAAATTCATATTTAATTAGTAATTTATTATGAGGAATGACAATTTTGCCCTTGAAATAATTTATTAACGAAAAGTTGACTTTTTGACCAAAAAGGAATTTGACAATTTCATATACACCGTTGCGTAGAGCACGACGACACGAGTTCGAAGATACGAAGTAGACTCGAATCGGAGTTTTAACGAAGAAATACGATTAAAATATCATGAGGAGCAAAATGGTAATCTGAAAAAAAAAATCAGATTAAAACCTCATCTCTCTCTCTCTCTTTCTCCCTCCCGTCGACATTGCTCCAGCAGTCACCTTCCAATCGCCAGAACTCCCGCCACCGACCACCCCTGCCCCTGCCGTCGGTGCCAAAAGGACCAGCTCGGTTCCGTCTTCAAGCCCCGATCACTCTCCGTCGCCGTCAGCCACTCCAGCCGCCGGAAATTGCAGAAAACTGAGCGGTTTTGACAGAAACTTCAACCCGCTCGTTCTCCCTCAATTCTTCTCCAAATTTGTCGAGTAAGGTATGGATTTCTACATATTTTCCATGCTCTAGCTGATGGTTGGTAAGTTTGCATCGATTTTGACCGTAGATAGCTCGGTTTTCAAATTGGAATTCAGTCGATTTTCGGCCTCCGTGTTCGGCCACTTCCGGTCAGTTTTTGGGATAGGTCCAAGAACAAAAGTGGTTCCAAATATGGTGTTATACCTATGGTAGGAGTTTGGAGCCGTGGTTTTGAGATTTTTTGGCGATGCGTAATCGCTTTGGACACCCAGCGCTGCCGGCGCGTACGGAGGCACGTGGGCGAGGGTGGTACAGTGGCACTGTGTCTTGATGCGATCCTTAGGTTGTCACGAGCGCGTAGGAATTCGCGGATCTCAATTTGGATACCGTTTGATTCTCGAACAGATTTTCCATATTGTGCGATTTCCGGGTTCAATACTGTTGAGCCGTTGGATCGTAATCAATTTGAGCTATGTGACTCTAGATAATTTTAGAAACGTATAGGATTCGACGGATCGTGAATCGAAGTCTGGATACTCCGAAATCGCGAATCCTAGGGCTAGGGTTTAGAAATTATGCGATTACACGATCATGATCAATCCGACCGTCCGATCGACACCAAACCCTCGGGACATGTGTCCTAGATATAGTGGACCTTCTAGCGGCTTCCGGATCATCTTGTGAGGTCATGGACCAGTGGGGTCTCGGGTTGATCTTTTTGGGACTTTAACGCTTTTTGAGTCCCAAGATACTGCTAAACTATCTCACGTGGAAGGAAAGATTTTATGGGCATATGGATAACTTTAAATTGACGCACGTACTTTTAGGAAGCCGGGGGTCAGGGTTTTTAATTTAATACTATGTTGTATTAATAGAATCTTATGGTCATTGAATCAGGCACCCGGGCACCAGCTAACTCGCAGGAGGGACCTTCAAGAGGTCCAGCGAGCTCGGACTACCATTTTGTGGACTCTTTGTTTTTTTTATAAACGAATTTAAACAGTTCAGTTTCAGTTACAGTATTTGAGCTTGAATAAATGTTATTTAAAGATTAGTATTATAAGCTGTTATATGCTTTTAAATATTTTGTTTTGCATGCTGCCGAGTGGAATACCTTTTAAAGGATATAGGAAAAGCAATTCTAGTTAATTATCAGATAAATGGCAGCAGAATTTTAAAGGTTACAGAAATTCAGTTATTTAATAGTTTTTCTTCAGAAACTTTATATTTTCCTAAACCACCTTGTATTGTACCCAGATAGATAAATGTTGCCTTCGGTAAATCAGTTGCCTTCGGATTGTATTGGTTGCTTTCGGTTTAGTCAGCATGCTTGACAGGTGCCCTACAAGTTCTTTGATACTCGAACTCGTGGGGAGCGAGTAATGCGGATCAAGTGGACGACGGTCCCCTGAATCCTGCGAGTTGCGGCTCGGACTGACCTTGTGTCATTGAGACCTGCGAGTATGTGTCACCCATGGTGATGCAAGGAATTGACAGATATCAGGCATTGACGGAAATAAGGGGTACACTTAGGTGATAGTTTTAAACTGTTTTCAAAAGTAATGTTGACCATGACTATGATTGGTTTATATACATGTATAATTATATACGTGTATTGATTTCAGAAATAAAGAGAATAAGTTAGTTTGTATAACTGTTTTTACAGTGGGGTTAGTATGTTCACATGCTATTTTTCTAAACTTTGTTTTTGAGTCCACTCACCCTTTTTGTTGTTTTGCACTCCCAGGCAGTAGACGTGTACATGGATCCACCACCGGGCCGTTTCCCATCTTCCGCGCCTTTCCTTTGATGTAGGACTTTTGTTTGTACAAGGATTGATTCCTTTGTAAATTTTTAGTAGTCGCTATGATGTTTTGCTCTAGACTGAGATTTAAACTGTTGGAATATATATACGTATGCTGGCAGTTGGTTGTATATATATATACTTGTTTGGTAGGTGAAAATGTTTTGGTATTGAGCCAGTTACAAGGGAAACTCTGCCGGTTTTTCGGTAGAAGCCAACCTTGTTATTTTATCGTGCTTTGCAAAAAATGGCAAATAGGTCATTTGTGCCCGACATTCGCCAGGTGTCGGACACGCACAGGGTCCGGCTCGAATTCCAAAGCGGAATTTGGATCGGGTCCTGTCACCATACCTTTATTGTCAAGTTGATTAATGGCCGTAATGTTCCAGTCTAGGGTTATAACACTGCTAGTTTCCTATGACATCTTATTTCTCATGCATGTCTACCCATGTAATGTTCTAGTCTAGGGTAATAACACTTCCATTCTAGGGTCATAACACTACTAGTTTCCTATGATATCCTATTTCTAGTTCATGTGTTACCCCTGTAATGTTTCAGTTTAAGGTAATAACACTGCTAGTTTCATATAATATCCTATTTCTAATGCATGTCTACCCATGTAATGTTCAAGTATAAGGTAATAGCATTGCTATTTTGTAAGGTTCTAATCTAGGGTAATAACATTGCTAATTTACTGTCATGTTGATTAATGGCTATAATGTTCCAATCTAGGGTAATAACACTGCTAGTTTACTGTCATGTTGATTAATGGTTGTAATGTTCCAGTCTAGGGTTATAACACTGTTAGTTTCATATGACATCCTATTTCTAATGCATGTCTACCCTGTGTAATGTTCTAGTTTAGGGTAATAACACTGCTAATTTTCTATGACATCCTATTTATAATGCATATCTACCCTTGTAATGTTCCAGTCTCAGGTAATAACACTGATAGTTTACGATGTTGATTAATACTTGTCTTGTTGCTATTTCTAATACATGTCCACCAAAGAAAAGACGAAAGAACAAACCAGACCAACTCAAAACAAGCTGAGCCCAGATTGTTAATACTATCATGTCATAAAAGTACATTGTTAATACTCTATTATAGAAGTACATAGTTAAACAAAAATGAGATCCATAACTGAAAGAGTGACAGAGGATAAATCAATCATCAAAGCTTAAAATACATTTCGAAAATCAACTAAAATCTGAAGAGAAACACATAATTGAAGCAAAAGATTAAAAATCTCAAGTCCAAACCAAACAACGACGACGACAATAAAGAGGACAATGATGATGACAACGACGTGGTGAAAGAGGAGTAGAGCTCGAAGATGAGGATGCAGAATATAGTTGAACTTGAGACTGAGCTTCAATGGAACCTCCTCTTGCTCCAACATTGAGAAAACACCAGCGAGAAAGGGGAAAATAAATCAGATTTGATTTTTTGGCAAATTTGATTTTTTAGCAGATTTGATTTTTTGGCAGATCTGGACAGATCTATTTTTTTGGCAGATTTGGGTAGATTGGATTTTTCTCTCTTAAATCCATAGTACAAGGGCAATATAAGTATTTTACACACAAAAATAAACTGAAAAATAGCTATTAAATTATAAAATTGACAGCTGTCAATTTTTGAGTTTTTTTTAGATGTGTTTATAGTTTTTAAATAGTATAGAATTTCTTTATAAGACTATGTCTAAAATTGAATATATAACTAAATTTGTAAAATCATTTTCACATATATATTAAACTATGATTTACAGAAATTAGGAATGCCTCCTTTCCCTGGGAGGAAGGAGGCAGTGTCCTATCTCTAAAGTTTTTTTTGGACAAACTATCTCTAAAGTTTAAATCATCATTTTCTGTGCAATTTTTTGTATGAGTATCAAGTTTAAATGATCAATTAAACAAAAGAAAACAGCTGTGAGTAACATGAGACTGTTCCTCAAGAAAAGAAAACAGCACGGGAGAAAAAACAAAATTCTTTTTTTCAGCAACGTGTCACAAAACAGCACCAAAAGGGCGAATATGCCAAACACAACCTCCCTACGATTCTCGAGGTTATAAAAGCACCGAGACCTTTCTTTATATCAACGGCCAGAAAAGCCGTACCTCTACCCAACCCAAGATCCAACGGCCCAAATCTGTCCTCCCAAAAAACACTGATTCTAGGGTTTCTTCGATTATACACATTATGCTTCTTCTCTAGTCTGTCTTTTTATCAACAGCGGAGCCAAACACAAATTACCCCTCACTTTCTCTACAATTTTCCTTTCGAATTTTCTCGAGAAACAATCATGGTGAAGGGCCCCGGTCTCTACTTGGATATCGGCAAGAAAGCCAGAGGTTCATCCTTTTTATTTTTCTGTTAATTTATTTTTCAGATGAATTGTATTTTCCATTTTCCATTTTTTTTTATCGATATTTTTCTTTTTCGCTGATAAATATGTATATTATTTTTTCCCCAGATCTTCTCTACAAGGATTACCAAAGCGACCACAAGTTCACCGTTACCACTTACACTTCTACTGGAGTTGTAAGCTTCTAGTTTCTTTTTATTTTTATTCCGGTTTTGATGTTTTCATTTTTATCCGCGAAAGGAATATGCGTCTCATTGTTCGATTTTTTTTCAGTTCGGTTGCTGTGAAAACCATTGAAACTAGAATAAGAAAGAAATAATATACTGAGCTCCATGCTTTATTTTACTGTATCCAATCGTTTAAAGGCTCCTGATGTGTACGGCTGAGCTAAGTTGAGTTTGACCGTCAAAATAAAATACTTGCAGTCAACTAATATTCTTACATTTTCTGGTTAAACAAATGGAAAGCCTAGTTGTGTGTTGAATGTAGAGGACTGAATGATTGTTTTTAAGCTAAATGATAAATAACCTGTTTGATCGTGGGTAATCCGGAAAAGAGAATTATAATATATGTTGTACTAGGGATGTGGATGCTTGTAGTGTATGATTTACATCTAAGTTTTATATCTTTCATTTTATCTGACTTTGCTTTCGTCTGTTATTTTGATTCATTATACTTATCAAGGCAATCAGTTCAACTGGAATTAGGAAGGGTGACCTCTATCTGGGAGATGTGAGCACTCAGCTGAAGAACAAGAACATCACAACTGATGTAAAAGTTGACACCGACTCTAATGTAAGTCAAAACAGCTAATCACATCTCTATTTAATTTGCCCCTCACCATTGAGCATATTTTCTGCTCGTGTAAATAAGTCAATGTGTTAACCAGAAACCCCCGGGCCTTGAATTTACTATTGCTTGGTTCACTTGTTGGATCGATGGTACAATGAATTTGTTTGGGTTTGTTTGCTAATGTACATGGAAGCGATGCTCCATGTAATTAAACATGAAAAATTGTTATATAAAATTTCCGAAGCAGACTTTGTTTTATCATTTTAAGCGCTCTGTTTTTTTTTCCCCAACTACTAGATAAGACCATAACCACACTAGGGCTGCGTTTGGTTCATGGGAAAGGAGGCTTGGGAGTAGGAAATCAATTGCTTTCCCATGTTTGGTAAGTCCATGCATGGGAAATAGTTGCCTGTCACATGGGAAAATAGGGGGAAAATGTAACCCTCCTCCCCCCTTGGGTGTCATTTTCCCTTCCCATGGGAAACTTTGGGAAAATGGGCCAGCATTAAATGCCCATTTTTCATGACCATATTTTAACCCATCAACAATTTAGAATTACAATATATCATTAAATGCATTCTTTTTTTAAAATACAATATGCAAACTTTGTTTTCCATTCCTATTCAAAACAAACACGGGAAAGGAAATAAAGTGATATCTCATGGTTACTTTCCCTGCATTACCAAACATGGGAAAGGAATTTTCCATTTCCCATCCCTTGGGAAATGACATGGGAAGTGATTTCCCCTCAAATCCTTTCCATGAACCAAACGGGGCCTAGATGGTGTTAGTTCAGCCTTACAGACCAAAAATTGTTATGAATTTCGTTACTCATTACATAATTTGCTGTTAGTATTGTGTCAAATGAAGTGCATTGATTTTTCCTTCTTGTATGGCTCTTATAATTATGTTCTTATCTTCTATCATCAATTTGTTGTAGCCAGGGCTATGCCTTTAAATGTTTGTATTCTCCTTTGTTTTTTTGCATGTGTAAATTTCATGTGATGAACAGGAAAAAAAGTTATGTGAATGAAGTAATTTGTTTATCTTACTATGAAGTTCATACTATGATATTTTGACTGATAATTGCCTGTTACGTGCAGCTTCGTACAACCATTACCATTGATGAGCCTGCACCTGGTCTAAAGGCAATCTTTAGCTTTATTGTACCTGACCAGAGATCTGGCAAGGTAAGAATCATAGTGTCCATTTCTTGGCTTATTAGTTGATGTTGTTGAAGATGTGAACATTTATGCTCTATTGCTGCATGTCATATTGGGTTTGATGTGCATGAGAATCATTGATTTATGGTCCGAACTTGGGTATTTTGTTAAACAGGTGGAGCTCCAATATCAGCATGAGTATGCTGGAATAAGTACTGGCATTGGGTTGACTGCCAATCCGATTGTTAACTTTTCTGGTGTTGTTGGGAACAATCTTCTCTCTCTTGGAACAGATCTTTCCTTTGATACAGCCTCTGGAAACTTCACAAAATGGAATGCAGGGTTGAATTTCACCCATACTGATCTCATTGCTTCCCTTATACTGTGAGTACTTCTTTTGATGCCCAAACAAAAAACCAAAAGAGATTTATTTCAGTTGAGTGGTGCTTATTGCATGTGTATTTCAGGCCGATGTGCTTATTGCATGTGTATGTTCAGGCTGATGTGCTTCTTTGTGTGATCTACTGATATTGTTGATGGATACAGGAATGATAAAGCCGACACTGTTACTGCCTCCTACTACCACACTGTAAGTCCACTCACCAACACTGCTGTTGGTGCGGAGCTCTCCCATAGCTTTTCAAGCAATGAAAACAGTCTCACAATTGGAACTCAGCATGCACTTGACCCCCTAACCACAGTGAAGGGTCGTGTGAATAACTATGGCAGGGCAAGTGCTCTCATCCAGCATGAGTGGCGTCCCAAATCTTTCTTCACCATCTCAGGAGAGGTTGATACCCGGGCAATTGAAAAGAGTGCAAAGATCGGTTTGGCCTTGGCACTCAAGCCATAGGCTTAAGCGGGTATCCGTTGCTAATGGGAAGGTGGGTTCTGTTTTTGCATGGTGGAGGGCAATAAGGGTAGTAGTTAGATAGAAGAAGAATTTTCTCTGATGAACTTGTGGTCCTATTGTGGTGCTATTCGTTTTTCATTTCATATCTTGGTGGTAATGGGTTGTATAAAATAATTGGCACGGACCGATGTCATATTCCTTCCGAATTTCCGTCCATCCCAATATCAATGGAGGATGTACTTCAAAGTTTAAACACAAAGTTTTAATGTGGAGTTTCGTCACCTGATGTTCACAGTTTCATGCACCCAAAGTTCTATCCTCCGAGTCTCTTAATATTTCTCCTCTGGTTCTGCAATTACGTAATGACGTCGGATTAGTTTGAAGCAAGGGTTCAGTTTTGTTTATGTGTTACTTGGATTGGATGGAACACAAAGAGCTGTTTCAACCCTTTTCGAGATAATAATCAAGTTTCAGGTTTTTACGCAAAGACGATCCGACTTTTTTGGTTAATTTGTCTTTGGATCTCACAATCAGATTCATTAGTGCCTTAACGAAACAAAAAGTGCCGTACGCATGTGTACGTGTGGACAAAAGGTTCCATTGACCTGACCTTAGTGAAAGGGGAAAAAGGACTAAAGAATATCCAAAGATACAATTTGCGTGAACGTAAATATTTCTCAATCCATAATGATGTTCATTTTCTTTCTTGTGGAGAGCATATCAATCAATTGGTGATGAAAATATCTAACGACTTTTATCTATATAAAAAAATAAAAAATTCTTTTTATCGCACACATTTAAAATGCCCTTCAAAAAATACTCATGATGTGTTAGTTGGATTGACCCAGAACTTTGGTACGCTCCCAAACGGTCCTGGTTTCAAACTCTCATAGTACCCGTGTGTGAGTTTTCTTCAATCCCCTTTCTAACTTTGAAAAACAAAAACAAAAAAATGCTCCAAAAAGTGTTATTATTTTTTGACACGGAAAAACATAAATGCTTTAATAATTCAATCCACAGAAAAAAACAAAACGCTCTTAAATATCTGTTTGACCCGTAGTCGAAGTCGGCATGCTTGCTCACTAAAAAGCAAAGGACTGGCGTGCTTTATTCTTTTATTTATTTATTTATTTTATGGGGTTTCCTAATTTGGGATGTTCTTGCTCACCAAAAAGAAAAAGGTTGGGCTTGTTTAAAATTGTAAAATTGATTTATTTTAGAATTTTCGTCATTGAAAATAAAAATATCACTAAAAAACGAATGAGCTAGTTTATATTATGTATCTTATTCGCATACAATCAGCATGGTTTTTACAGCAACGTTGATATATAATATAAAAACAAAAAAAATTAAAAAAGTAAAATAAATAGAGTTCCACCTCTCTCATTCCTTCACTATTAATGTCCATAAATTTCGTTTCATTTCCTCAGTCTCATTGGCCGTGGCTCAAACGATGTCGACGGTTAGAATAGAGCCCCTTCTCCACTACTATCGCAGAGAAAAACCCAGCTACCGTTCTCCATCGAAGTCATTCAAGCTCAGCTTTTTGAATGCTTTGCCTAAGAAGCTGGTCTACAATGGCCGGAGCTTCTGCAACTTCCAGCCTCCCACTCCCAGGGCTCTCACTCTCAGAGCTGCCTCTACCGACGCAGCTACAGTCGAGACCTTTGAATCCACCGACCTCTTCTTCAAGGAGACCTTTCCTCTCAAGCGGACTGAAGTGGTTTGAGCTCTTCCTTTCTGGGTCGTCGTCTTTTTCTGTTGGTTTGTCGAATCTGTTTGTATTGTATTCGGGGAAAATAAACTATTGAGATTGAATTTGAAAATACGCAAGAAAAGAGACTGTTGAGCTTGAATTTGAAGCTCTGCAATTTCTATCGATGAACAGTGTTTCCAAAGCTGGAAACTTGTAGTGGTGTTCGTTTATTTCTTATAAATTTTACTCTTTCCTCTGTTTTCTCGGCGACCATACAGAGCGTCAAGTTTTATTTCTGAGTTTAGCGATGTCTTATTTAGTCTACTTGAACTTGTAGGTAGAGGGGAAGATCTTTGTCAGATTAGATCATGGGAAGAATGCCAAGAATTGGATGCTGACCGTTGGTTGTAGTCTTCCTGGAAAATGGGTTCTTCACTGGGGAGTTTCTTATGTTGACGACGTTGGCAGGTAAAGCTTCCACTTAATGTTAGATTGCAATTACTCTCTCTCTCTCTCTCTCTCTCTCTCTCTCTCTCTCTCTCTCTCTCCATGGTGTTATGCTAATCTCATAATAACTTAAAGAATGCGTATTTATTTTTTGCAGTGAATGGGATCAACCTCCTAGTGAAATGAGGCCACCTGGTTCAATTCCCATCAAGGTATGTATTGGGTTCTTAAGTTTGATTGCGGAGCTCCGTTCAATATGAATTTGAAATAGATGTGGAATTTCAGGACTATGCAATAGATACACCCTTGAATAAATCAGCGTTGCCCGTAGGAGGTGATCAATCTCATGAAGTGAAGATTGATGTTAAACCCAACAGTGCAATTGCAGCGATAAATTTTGTTCTCAAGGTTCTAATTTTCAACTATTAACAGTTGAGAATTTCGTCCCTTTATGTTAGATATGCAGGCTGTTATAATGTTATGCATCTTTTAGTGAGAATTTCTGCCCTTGTTGGGGGGTTTTGGTGGTGCAGGATGAAGAAACTGGTGCTTGGTATCAGCATAGAGGGAGAGATTTTAGAGTGCCTCTTGTGGACTACCTGCAAGAGGATGACAATGTGGTTGGAGCAAAATGGGGCTTGGGCGCATGGCCAGGTTGTCAAAGCCATTCTATTCTCTGGTCTACTTGATTTATTTTGTTCGTAATGCTGTTGGATCTTTTACACTTTCCAACGATTTACAGCCTGAACCAATTTGTGATTTTCCAAGAAATGGTGTAACAAAATCCTGGAGGAATGATGAATGTCCTAGTAAAACATAAGAGTGAAACTGACTCCCTTGTTTCTATACATCTTTAAAAATAAAATTGAGGACAGGACCCACTTTCAAAACAGACTAGTAAGGTCAATATGTATAAATGATTCCTTGTCTAGTTATTCTTGTAGTTATATACTGAAATGGAAAGCAGGTGTTGTTTAGTAGCATGAATTCTTCCTGAATTTATCTAGCGTGAATTTATGTCAATGCCAATAGTTAAGCCAAGTGGCTGTCTCGCAGTCACTGCTACTAAGTTGTAGAGCCCAAACATGCCCACTCTTGTCGGCTGTGGAGGTGGGTTATGGGTGGTTGGATTATGATATTCAGTTTTTCTCCAGAGTTATCCAACTTGAGCTGAAAGAAAGTTGCTTGTCTCCTTTTCAATTCTAGGAGCTTTGGGAAAGCTATCAAATGTGTTTGTCAAAGCTGAATCATCGCACTCCAAAGATCAAGATAGCAGCAATGAATCCAGAGATCCTCAACAGAAAACTAGGCGTGTAGAAGAGTTCTATGAAGAACTGCCTATTGCAAAAGAAATTTCTGTGAATAATTCAGCAACTGTTTCTGTAAGGAAGTGCCCTGAGACAGCTAAGAATCTTCTATGCTTAGAAACAGATTTGCCTGATCATGTTGTTGTTCACTGGGGAGTTTGTAGAGATGATTCTAAAAGATGGGAAATTCCAGCTGCCCCACATCCACCAGAAACAGTAGTATTCAAGGACAAGGCTTTGCGGACTCGATTACAGGTTTCTATGACCTTTTCTTTTCTTTTCTATTCCCTCCCCTTTCTCATGCAATTATTTCTTGACGGCTTTGCTATTAGTTTTTTTTATTTTTTTTTATTTTGGGGTAATATAACATTGAATAGATGTATACCTCTTTTAGATACTATCACAATGTTACTATTCGAATTACGGGATCACTGTTAATTTCTTTCTGTTTTTTTAAATTTTAGATTTTGCTCAAAGAAACAATTTCTAATACTTTTGCAGGACAGCATAATAACTGGAGATCAAGGAGTTGAGTGCAAGTTTGTTCTCACTTGATCATGCACAAATATGTGCCTTTTAAATTTCTACTCAAATTACTAATTAGGTCATCATCTTTGAAGATCATGAAACTCATGCTACATTGTTAGTTTTAGTTAACTCGTCAGGCATACAAATACCTTTGTGATGGTTGGAGCATGATTTTGAACAATGGAGACGTGGGATTGTTTTTGAGAGCATTTATATGATCAAAACCCAATCTGAAGATTTTGTTAGCAGTTCAGTGCACACTTACTTGGTGTACATTATTTAGATGATAGAGAAATGGTGAATGCATATAAGTTCTGGCATCTTCATGCTTGCAATTGTTTGGTTAATCATTAATCTTAAATTTACTGTCATTATACTATATGTTCTTCTCCAGAAAAAAAACTTTAAAATCAAGGTTTCCTAGTTGTGTTGTGCCTACTTGAGAAATTTTCAATTAAGCTGATCAATAATGGATTATTTTCTAGATCAATTTTGTTATTTTCATTGGTATCCTTTTTTTGTTTGGTCGAATTCTCATGGGTATCCTGTGTGCAGCAAAAAGAGGGTGGAAAAGGATGTTGGGCATTGTTTACTTTGGAAGAAGGACTCGCAGGATTTCTTTTTGTTTTCAAACTAAATGAAAGTACGTGGTTGAAATGTGCGGGCAATGACTTCTACATCCCTCTGTCCAGCTCAAATCACTCAATTGCTCTACCAAGAGAGGTTCCATCTGAAGATGCAAAGGTACCTGACAGTAGTACAGAAGCAGTTCAAGAAAAAAAATTTACTGCATATACCAATGGAATAATAAATGAAATAAGGAACTTGGTGAGTGACATTTCCTCTGAGAAGAATCAAAAGACAAAGTCCAAAGAAGCACAAGAAAGCATTCTTCAAGAAATAGAAAAATTGGCTTCCGAAGCCTATAGTATCTTCCGAAGCACTGTTCCAACTTTCACAGAGGAAGCAATTTCAGAGACTGAAGAATTGAAAGCCCCCGCCAAAATATGCTCAGGGACAGGCACAGGTTTTGAAATATTGTGCCAAGGTTTTAACTGGGAATCTCATAAAACTGGAAGATGGTACATGGAACTCCAAAGTAAAGCTGCAGAATTATCTTCACTAGGTTTCACTGTGATTTGGTTACCACCCCCTACAGACTCTGTGTCACCTGAAGGGTACATGCCGAAGGATTTATATAATCTGAACTCCAGGTACCATATCTTAAATTCATAATGCACATAATAATTTTGTCATGGTCTTCATAGTTCACTCCAAATAATTGAGCTAGCTCTGTTCTGCTTTCACTTTGATTACTATTTTCACTTGTATTTTTCAAAAATTTATAACTATTTTTGTAACATCTCTTGAAAAAAAACTTGTAGTTTGGCATACCTCTGCTTGCTTGGTTTATGCGCATTCTGATCAACATACCAATCACTTGTTGAACCTTAAGGTTTCATTCTTTATCATTTATGGGAATGGTAGTAAATTTCCTTTTATTTGGTTCAGAGGGTTACTTTTCTTTTCTAGTCTTCATATTGAACTTTCATATCAGAAATGCTAGTTAGTATCATTGTATAGAGTATACTGTAAAAACTAAAAAGTACTGATTGCTGCTGTCTCACACTTCTCAGATATGGAAATATTGACGAACTAAAGGAGACTGTGAGGACATTCCATAAAGTCGGTATAAAAGTTCTTGGAGATGCTGTGCTGAACCACCGTTGTGCAGAATATCAGAATCAAAATGGTATTTGGAATATCTTTGGTGGTCGTTTAAATTGGGATGATCGTGCAGTTGTTGCCGACGATCCACATTTTCAGGTATTTATTTTTTCTTCCACATTTTCAGTTCTTTAATTTTTCTGTGCCCATCTTAATTTCATTTCTAGAATGTTCATGGGTATGCTCAGAAAGAGACATGATATTTAGTTTATTTCATGTGCTCACATGTGTACATGTGATACTGTAGTTTATGAACTTGTTAGCATGTGATACTGCGGTTTATTTCATGTGCATAGATGTGCTCATGTGATACGGTAGAATATGACCTTGCTAGCGTGTGACAATCATACAAAGTAACCTTAAATTCGTTTCTGGAATGTTCACGGTGCTCAGCATTACAAGGGATAAACATAGTGCATTTACGGTCCAAATCGACCAAATGGTGACCCTAAATTCGTATTTGATTTCAATAATATGAATAATGAAAGGAACTCTTTACTGGAACATGTTACCTGTTCTTTAGACTATCTTCTTCCGTCCCCTTTTCTTCACATGTATAGTTAAAAAACTGATTGTCTAGGTCTGTTCATTTTATGGTTGATTGGATACTAATTTTGGAAAGTATTTTGTAATCTCTATAGGTTACTAAAAGTAATATAGAATAAATGTGATATGTGGGAAGAAGAAATTATATTACTTCTAGATTTGTATTAGACTACTTTTGTTAAAGGGGTAAAAAGTGTGAAGCTTGCAGCTTATGGAATTGCCTTCGTATGTCTATCATATGTGCAGAGTGAATGTTTATATGCCAAAGTTTGCCTAGTATGTTATCTTGGTGACATTTTGTATGCAGTATGTTTTGAGATTGGTGAAAATGCCTTCTTTCTGTTATACAGGGCAGGGGCAATAAAAGTAGTGGGGAGTGTTTTCATGCTGCTCCAAACATTGATCATTCACAAGATTTTGTGAGGAAGGATATCAAAGAATGGTTACAATGGCTAAGGTTAATAGTCTGGACTATTTACTCCATTTCCTAAGATGTTCTTATTATTTGAGAATTCAACTTAAGATTTGTATCACACTATCACTAAACACAAATACTGTATGTAAAAGAGAAATGCACATCCTAGAAACTAAAAAGTAGATCCTGAAGCTAGATCATCTCTCTGTTATAGGACGTGTGTAAGTTCGGGCACATTCCCATGCTTGATCATAGACTTGAGTTATTGTGCTATGGAAATTAGAGTAGAGGTCATAGTACCTTCAAGGGGTGTCTCATAGCATTTCTCGGGATTTTCCATAGAGCAAGTCCTAGTTGCCACCTAGCCTTGAGACCCTTTGTTCTTTTGAGAAATAAATGCACTGATGTCTTCTTGAGTGGGTTCATGGTCTTTTGAGTTTAAAGGCAGTCTGTTAAAGGTTTCATTGATGGTATAAACTTACATTGTTTTTATTTTGACGAGAAAAATGTAGTATACTTTTATGGGTTGTCTTTTCTTTCCATGGGGCCATTTTATGTTTTCTAGTGAATTGCTTCTAATTTGGGTTTTCCAACAAGCAATTGCTTCTTTTCATACTTCTCCTTTTCTTGAATTGAATATTTCAAGAGTTCTTGAGATGAGGTTTTCTTATGCATTTCTTATACATATGCTGACGTACAATATCAGTTTGGCCTTTGCATTTAATATTTATGGACGTTCCTTCAAAAATTATGGACTTGTTATATTTTATTGTATTGAAGTGCATTTCCCTTGTGCTGTATATGTTGAAAGTTTACTCTAGCATTTTGATGTAAATGTATGAGTGACTGTCACAGGGAAGAAATTGGGTATGACGGATGGAGGCTTGATTTTGTTAGAGGATTTTGGGGTGGTTATGTCAAGGACTACATAGATTCTACTGAGCCCTACTTTGCTGTAGGCGAGTATTGGGATTCCCTATGTTATACATACGGTGAAATGGATCACAATCAAGATGCACACAGACAGAGAATTGTTGATTGGATCAATGCTACTAATGGAACTGCTGGTGCATTTGATGTCACAACAAAAGGGATTCTCCATGCAGTAAGTGTTCATCTTTGTAATTTTAAATTGCAACTGCCAAATTTGTTCTCAATTGGTCCCCTATAGTACACCACAGTGGTATCAGATGGGCTTGTATTGATTCATAGGTTTATGTTAATTTTATTTTTCTTCATACTATAGTGTTGACTTGTGTGTTGAATTTTAGCATCCATTTAGTGGGTGCCGCATTATCAGGCATTATAGTAAAATATTGCTTATAGTTTTTGGCAGAATTCTGGTTGTTCCATAAGAAGCAGTATCACCTAGTGGCAAACCATGTTTCTAAATAAAAGAAAAAGGGCTTTTGAGAGTGCTCACCTACTTAGAAAGGAGATAGTTTGCACCTCAAGTATTGGCCTAAAGTTAGCATTTTAAGTGGTACATAATACTCAAATGCGTATATGTGATATGATCAACTATATTAGCTTGTTTTCCTTTTATAATCTGATTCTGTTTGATGTCCAGTCAAGAGGTTCAGTAACTGTTCTGAAGAATGATATGCTTTTGGATACACTGGCCATTGTCTATAAACTATAGTTATTTGCTTTCCATCTTTCCATGTTTGTATGATACTTTTGTTCACATAGAATATATTTTGTAGGCACTGGAAAAATGCGAGTATTGGCGATTATCAGATCAGAAGGGAAAGCCTCCAGGGGTTCTTGGATGGTGGCCATCTCGTGCTGTCACTTTCATAGAGAATCACGATACTGGTTCTACTCAGGTTTGAACTTCTTTGCTCTTGAATCCCGTTATTTTCTAGCCAAGAAAAATATTGATCTCCCCTATCAGACAGCTGAGGGTAAAATCCACCTACCTCCAACAGCCTGTATCAGATTCAAGCTTGGGTAGGACATTGATCTAAATTTTACCTTTTAACATGATACAATCCAATTGAGAATGAAGGCAACTACACTGAATTGCTTCCCCTAAATAAGGGGCAACTTTTATTTGTAGATGACATTCATGAGAAATCCTGTAGATCATTTCAAAATTTTTTGTTGTTTTAAGACCTCTTTGCTAGAAAACTTAAAGTTCACTACCTGGGTTTGAAATGGGCCCTTCCATATGAGCTCTTCCGAAGTGATGGAATTGGTCTCTTTTACATTCTGGATGGATCACCATATATCTTGAGTTATCTCTTGCTCCTCCAACCTTCCTTTCAGGAATTCAGATAAGTGGAGAGCAGAGAGTAGTGTTTGGACCTTTCTATAGTGTTATCGTTACTTTTGATATTTTAGGAGTAACCAGCTACAAATTTTTACTTTCATTCTTTCCTTTTGAAGGGTCATTGGAGGTTTCCACATGATAAAGAAATGCAAGGATATGCTTACATTCTGACTCATCCAGGAACACCAACAGTTTTCTATGACCACATTTTCTCTCACTACCATTCTGAAATTAAAGCTCTACTCTCTCTGAGAAACCGGAACAAGCTCAACTGTCGGAGTAGAGTAAGTATCAATAACCAAGTTGTAGGCTTCATTCACTATCAAACTAGATGTCCGTTTCCGTTCTTCTGTGGAACATATTATCGAAGCATCGATTTGATTTTTCATTTTACAATATAGGTTAAAATTACCCAGGCAGAAAGAGACGTGTATGCGGCCATCATTGATGAAAAGGTTGCTGTAAAAATCGGACCAGGTCACTACGAACCCCCAAGTGGACCTCAAAGATGGTCTAAAAGTGCGGAGGGCAGAGACTACAAGGTCTGGGAAGCATCATAACTTTGTCCACAACGATATTATGTAGCTATGAGTATATAAAAGTTGATTGCAGGATGATTCAATAAGGAAGTTCCCATATTTTACATCTAAGCAAATCAAAGGGTGCCAAGATAGAATAATATGTACTTCTCTCTGGAGGTCTGGCTGAGAACCTTGAATTGAAGTTTTCTTGCCATGCATTTCCGTAGTTCAAGGGATTGTCAAAGCTCAACAGACGATCAGAAAGACCTGCTTTCAGCAATAGAAAATTGCAGCCAGTCGGCTAGGTGTGGAAGTGGTGAGCATGTTTTAGGTTTAAAAGGGCAGTGTTTCCATCATATACACTATTGATATTTATTGTGATTCCTTCTATGCAAAAACATGTTCTGGTGTATATTCCATTAATGTGTAAACAAGTTATTGTTCATTGATTAATTAATAAAGCAATGTTTTTAACTAAAAATGTTTTAATTGCAAGAAGCTTGTAGCTCAAGAGGTTAAGAGTATACTCATGTCCATGAGGTCCTAGGTTTGATTCCCTCCTCCTCAATATCGCTTGTATATAAAATATTTTAAAAAACTCAAAACGTTTAATTAGTGCATCACGAAAAACTTTTTTGTAATGGGAACACAATGACACGTGGGATAACTTCCATGTGTCATTGTGTTATTGGCCGAGGATACCAAGAATTGTTATCTCCGTTGCATGAGAGTCTCTCTCTATGGACACTGAGCCAACCATAACAGTTTTATTTCAGCTTATAAATTATAGTACTTCTTGAAACTTTGGTCAAATATCATTTTACCCATTCCCCCAAAGTTAAAGTGGCCCACTTAACCCTCTTGATTGTGGTTTTGTATTCCACTTTACCCCTCATCGTTAACGCTATCCAAAAGACAGTCAAAATGCTGACGTGGTAGGATCATTATGGTAAAAGAACACACGGTGGCCAATTGCTAAGTATAATCAGCGTCCTACATGGCAAAGTGGACCCCACATGCTTTTAAAATCGAAATCTAAGTAGCTGAGTTCGTAGATTTGGCCAAACGAAGAAGCTTCTAAGTCGAAAAAATTTAGGGATTAGGGTTTAGAGTGTATAATCGAAGAGAGAGAGAGAGAGAGAGAGAGAGAGAGAGAGAGAGAGAGAGAGAGAGAGAGAGAGAGAGAGAGAGAGAGAGAGAGAGAGAGAGAGAATCTGATAAGGAGAAAATATTGCAGAAGATTCGAAATCTTGGGAGAAGTGCGAATATCTAAGAGACTGAAGAAGACAATGACGGTACCGAGAGAAAAAGGAGGTTCTCAACGCGAGTATGGTAAGTGGCCATTCTTTTCAGACGTGGAATCGATGAAAGCAAGAGACTTACAGAGTGTGGTCCAGGTTTAAGCTTCTTTATTGTTTGTTTGCTTCGTTAGGTCCAGTCCAAAGGCGTTGAGTTTGAAAAGTCTGGAATTAAATATTGTTGTGGTCCCCTATGTCTTGATGTTATGTTTTTGTTATTTACTAGTTGTTTAAAGGTTCTTTTAGTGCTTTTTTTTTTGTCAACAAAGATATCATAAGAGTGGCTCCAGCGAAGGAGCCCAGCCCGAGGCAAGGGCAGAAAAAAAAAAAAATTTCGCTCCAGCGTGCAGCCCAGGCCCGGGTTTGGTGTGGGACCCACCAACTCGGGCCAGCCCGAAGGCCAAACCAGCCCCAGGTCCAAAACGCGGGTGCTGACGTCAGCGCTGGCGTCACGCTGACGTCAGCTAGGGCTGTCAAAAAATTTTTACCGTTGGCGCGTGCAATGCACGCGCCAACGGTAAAAAAATTTTGAATCAGCGCGCGCTGACGTCAGCGCTGACGCCAGCGCCAACGGTAGGCTGCCACGT
The DNA here is from genome assembly GCF_000346465.2 of Prunus persica. Classification (NCBI taxonomy): domain Eukaryota; kingdom Viridiplantae; phylum Streptophyta; class Magnoliopsida; order Rosales; family Rosaceae; genus Prunus; species Prunus persica. Next base: position 27,570,855 of record NC_034009.1, read on the forward strand.
GTCGCGCTCAGTGCCTTCCGATCTGCTTCTCCTTTCTAATCCAACGGCTGAGGCTTTTTTGGGTGAAAAAAATATGAAAAAAAATTTTAAAAAATTCTAAAAAATTCTGGTATTTTTTTTCTATAAATACCTATCAATACCCTTCACTTTCAACACCAATACTCTTACATTTCATTATACTTCTACTAATATTCACTCTTTTTACACAACATTTTCCTCTTTTTCATCTAGCATTTTGATTTCATATTTTTATGGCTTCTTCTATCGAAACCGGAGGGGCTTGGAGCACAATGGAAGATGTTTCTTTGTGTGAGGCTTGGCTCCAAATTTGTCATTGTCCCGTGTCCGGCAATGAAATGAAATTTTTTCATATGTGGAAAAAAATTCATGCCGAATTTTGTGAAAAAATTCCGGGGTCTACTCGTACGGAGATGGCATTATCCAGTAGGTGGAAAATTCTCAATAAAGAGTTGGGAAAATGGAGAAATGCCCTAGCAAAAGCGATGGACAACTATAGAAGTGGGCAAAATCGTACTAACGAGGTAAGTATTTTATAATTTTTGTGTTATTAAGTTTAATCTCCTAATATATATATTTTGTTAATATTGCTTACATTTTCAATATGTTGTATATATTTTGTTAATATTGCTTGCATTTTCAATATTTTGTTAATATTGCTTGCATTTTCAATATGTTGTATATATTTTGTTAATATTGCTTGCATTTTCAATATTTTGTTAATATTTCTTGCATTTTCAATATGTTGTATATATTTTGTTAATATTGCTTGCATTTTCAATATTTTGTTAATATTGCTTGCATTTTCAATATGTTGTTAATATTTCTTGCATTTTCAATATTTTGTTAATATTGCTTGTATTTTTAATATGTTGTTAATATTTCTTGCATATCCAATATATTTTAAATATTTATTGCATTTCCATTTTTTTGTTCAATAGATGATTCAAGCACAAATGTGGTTCGGTGCAACCGGGGGTGGCAAAAAAAGTTTCACCCATCATGAATGTTGGGAGGTGGTGAAATTTTGCAAACGCTTCGTAATTATTCCAACGGGTCCGGAGGTTGTGTTAAACGAGACGCCACTCCGTGATTCAATGACATCGGATTCACCTCTTGATTCTCCTATGAGTCAAGACTCACCCATCGAAAAGGAGCCGAGGCCCATTGGCCGAAAGGCCGCGAAGGCAAAGAAGAAGGGTAATTCAAGCAATCAAAATTCACAATTTTTGGAGGAAATTGCAAGGCAAAACGGCATAAGAATAGAAATGGAGCAAAAACGCCAAGAGCACGAGTTGGCCCTTGATGCTGAGTTTGCACGTGAAAGGGAGTATTTGCGCAAAAAAGATATGGACAAGACAGATCGGGAAACCATGGCGATGAATACAAGTCATATGTCCCCTGAAACAAAACAATTTTGGAAGCTAGAACGAAGGGATGTTATGAGAAGAAGACTTTTCCGGGATGATGGGCCTAGCAACACGGATTGGTTAAATGATGGAAACCATTAAATTAGTTAGCATATCTTTTATGTATTTGTATTTTAGTTGTTTTCTATTAAAGTTGTTATAATTCATGTATTTTATTTTATTAGTAATTCATAATGACTTGTATTACATTTCATTATTTAATAAACAAAGCATTCAATAAATTACCTTTTTATTCAACATATTCCATACTTCAAACAAAACATAATAAAATTAAAATTAAAAGTACAAACAAGGCACAATAATAAAAATAAAAGTACAAACAAGGCACAATAAAAATAAAAACACAACCAAACCATACTAAATAAAACATAAGCAAAGCATCTATTCTCCATTATTAATCTTCATTGCCTTTCACCGCCCATAGATGCTCCATCAAGTGAAATTGACGCATTTCATGAATATACGAAGATTGCATCTCCGTATATCGATCTATCATTCGGGTCATCAAATGACCATCCCTCACCAACGGTTCCGGCTCAAACGGTTCTCCATTTGGCCCCATGGGCCTTTCATAAATCCGTGTCAAAGCCGTGTTCATTGGATCCGGTTCGTAGACCTCTAAAGCATCATAATCGTACTCATCCTCCACAATCATATTATGGAGGATGATGCAAGTCATCATAATGCTTCTGAGGATCTCCTCATCAAACATGCGGGCCGCACCTCGAATAATCAACCACCTGGCTTGAAGGATGCCAAAACACCTTTCGACATCTTTCCTGTATCCCTCTTGATATGTAGCAAATAATTTTTGCTTCTGGGATCGGGGATTTGGAATGGTTTTGACAAAAGTCGTCCACCTCGGGTAGATTCCATCAGCTAGGTAGTATCCTGTCTGGTATACTGTATTGTTGACTTCATAGGTGACATTGGGGCCCTGACCTCTCAATACATCGTTGAAGACGGGGGATTGACCCAGCACGTTGAGGTCATTTTGTGATCCTGCAACTCCGAAGAAGGCATGCCAAACCCATGTGTCGAAACCAGCAACCGCTTCAAGGATGATACTTTTTTGGCCTTTTCGATTTCCATAATCACCTTGCCAGGCAGTTGGGCAATTCTTCCATTGCCAATGCATGCAGTCGATGCTACCAATCATTCCAGGGAATCCTCGAGCTTCGGCTTTTTGCAGAAGCCTTTGGAGGTCCCTGGGAGTAGGTCTACGCAGGTAGTCCCTAGTGTACAGAGTTTCAACAGCTTGACAAAATCTTACCAAAGCCTCCAACGTAGTGGACTTCCCCATCCGGGCAATCTCATCCACCTGATCAGCAGATGCTCCATACGCCAACATTCGTATAACAGCTGTAAGCTTTTGCTCCGGAAGAAGCCCCAAAACCCCAGCAGCATCACACTTTTGAACAAAGTATGCATCATAATTGCAAATATCATGCATGACTTTATTGAACAAATGAGGTTGCATTCTAAATCGCCTTCGAAAATCAACATCAGAGTACAAAGAAGTTGGGATAAAATAATCTTCCAAAAGATTCTTACCCCTAGAATGCCTATGTCTTTCCACATTCCGGCGGCGGCCGGCTTGTGAACTATGGCGGCGACCTTGGTTCTCTTCTTCTTCCAAAGCCACTGTTATGAGAACTTGCTCATCGACTTGTCTCTGCAACTCATTGACTTCATCTGCTCTACGGTTTCTCTCTCTTCTTTCTCTCTCTTGTCTCTCCAAGCATCTCCTAAATTCTTCCATTCAGAATGAATGAAGTATGAATTATAAACTCTCAGAAATGAAAATATAGAAAGATGTGGTGTGAGAGGTATGAGCTGAGACTCTGGTTTTATAGAAAAATTTGGCAAGATAGACATGCCATGTGGCTTGATTTTATTGGATGAAAATCATATCTGAAATTTGAAATTCATCCGAAATTTGAACCCAAATTTATCTGAAATTTGAACCCAAATTTATCTGAAATTTGAATTTTGAAATTCATTCGAAATTTGAACCCAAAAATTTATCTGAAATTTGAACTTTGAAATTAATCCGAAATTTGAATCCAAATATCTTATCCGAAAATTTTATCTGATTATGAATAGTCTTGACACGTAGGAATCCGAAAATCTTATCTGAAAATATTACCCAAATTAATTATTTTCATTAAAAAATAGGAGGAAAAAACAAAAAAGTGAATAGTAATTGCCATGGCTAAGGGCAACGGGTGGAGAAACGATTTACTATTTGCAAGGGCAACCACTATTCACGTGAATAGTGCTTGCCCTAGCTCCACCCTTGCCATGGCTAAGGGCAAATGGGTGGAGTTGCTCTAAAAGCCAACCCGCAAAGGCCCAAAGGGGAGCCAAACCCAACCAAACAAACAGGACAGACACACCAAACCAAAGAACTAAAAACAAGCTAAAAGAACAAAACAAGCGAAAAGCCACACAACAGAAGATTAAGCACCAGGCGGAGGGCAAGGAAGACCATCCCCAGATAAAATATGAACTAGAGAGGATGGAGGTCGCACAAACCACGACTCCAAGTACATCTCCTTCCTAGCAAGCGAGGCAACGACATCCGCAGATCGGTTCGCTTCACGGGGCATCCATGCCCAATTCAATTGTGAAATAGGCTTTAAGAAACCTAATACCTTTAAGGATATATACGATACAACTCCCAATTAGAGGAAGAAACATCCCTTTGAACAGAATTAATAGCCACTTGAGAATCAGATTCCACCACAACATAAATCAAATTCAACTCTTTAGCTCTCAAAAGACCATGTTTCAAGGCCAAAACTTTAGCCATAAGTGGAGATTGGGCACGCACTTGAGCAGCAAGACCCCCAATACAAGAACCAGCAATCTTCTGAATAATAACTCCAACTCCAGCCATAGCAAAACCAGATTTCCAAGAACCATCAGTATTAATCTTAACATAAGAAGAAATAGGGGGTAGCCAATGAGAAGGATGAGGAGAAGAAATCTGAATAGGCATACCCACAGACCCAAGAACTAGCTTCTTTGTAACATTCCAAAATTCCGACACCACCAAACAAGCACGAGATCTAGTAGCTGCAGACACAATTAGGATATCATTATAAACAAATTTACATCGAGCCTTCCAAATATGCCAACAAGTGAAAGCAACAACCAACCAAATCCACCTAGAATTGGGTGAAAACATACTCCCCCCCTCTCAAGAGACTGCCCAACCATCTATCCAAAGAAGTAAAACTTTGCAAATCCACGCGATAGCCAATTGCACTTCCAAACCAAACACACGCTGTCCAAGGACAAATGTCCAGCATATGTTCAATTGATTCAGGACTCTCCAAAAAAATAGGACATAAATGTGAAGATGACAACTTACGCTTATAGAGATTTAAGAAGGAAGGGAGAATATTAGAGACCGCTCTCCAAAGAAATTGTTTCACTTTTGGAAGGGTTTTAGATTTCCAAATGATCTTCCATGTGACAAGAGAAATGGTATGCAAAGATTGTGCATTAGCCAAGGGACACCTGATGTTTTGATTTACAATCTAATTATAGCCGACTTCACAGTAAAGTTACCGGACTTGACCTATGGCCAAACCAGCCAGTCACCAGAAACAGACCCCTCGATCAGAATAGCCGTAACAGCATTAAGTTCATGTTAGGAGATAAGATGAGCAATGGGTAACAAATTCCAAACTCCATGATCCCAATCAATTAACTCACACACCTTGACAGGAGCATCCATAAGAACAAGGAGACAAGGTTGCAAATAATCACCTGGGATCCATTTATCAGGCCAAATTGAGGTAGAAGATCCATTTAGAATATGCTAATGAGCTCCAGAAAGAATAATATCCCGTCCCACTAGAATGCTTGACTAAGCCCACGAAGCACAGCCTCCTTTTTGAGCCTCCAAAAAGCTGCAATCAGGAAAATATAAACCTTTAAGAATTTGGACCTATATGGCACCCGGGTTGCAAATAATCCTCCAGGCTTGCCGAGCAAGCATAGCATCATTGAAATAACCTAGGTTTTTGAACCCTATTCCTCCAACTGCCTTAGATAAAGCCATCAGCTCCCAACACTTCCAATGAATTTTATTTCCCCCTACTGAATTATTACCCCACTAGAAATTTGCAATAAGTGAATCAATTTCACGATATAAAGTAAGAGTAATGCTATTTAGACACACAATATTGACCACCTTAGCTGACCACCTTATGTGGCAGCTGAGGTGTCTTGCCATGTCAATTAATGAATATTGACATGTGTATTCTATTTTTTCTTTTTCTTTTTTCAATAATCCTTAAAAAACAAAAACATCAAAAATTAAAAATCAAATTAAAAAACCCTAACGTCCCTGGCAAGTGGCCTCACGCCGTTCTCAATTCTTCCTCGCGTCTCCACAGCACTCCCTTCCTCCATTGTTGCTGCACTCTGATAGAGAATCACTAGAACGTGGCTGAGAGTTGGAGTCCCCTTAATTACCATATTCTCTACTCTGCTTCTCTCATTCTACTTCTCATTCTCTACTCTGCTTCTCTACTCTGCTTTTCTCAATAAGAATGAAATTTGCAGTCCTAGGCAATTGGGTGGGTTGAGGAATGGAGAGGTTCACTGGTCTATTCTTCTCCAAAAGCCTGTCTGACAGAGAGGTTGAAGATTGAGGTACATACCCAATGTTTAGTGTAATTTTGTTGTAAAAATTGTTGTATAGGTTCTTAACTTTGTGCGCCCTGCTGTTATTAATAACAGATGCCTATAATGCTTTGAACAATCAGCCTTATAGACTCCAAAAAGACAAGGAATTTACAGGTACCTTACGAACAAGGAATTTTAGCTACCTCAAGTTTTTTGTCTTAAAAATTGTCATCTACAGTAAAATTCAAGGAGTTCCAAAATGAATTAACAGGTAAAATGTATTGTGAGGTAGTTGATACCAAGGAAGATGGTGCGTTTTTAAAGTATCAGATATCTGAAGATATGATAATTGCGGGGAAAAAAAAGAGTGCAAACTTTACAGTTATATTCCATGAATTTGACAGCGAAGTTAAGTGCAATTGTTCCAAGTTTGAGTTTAGGGGAATACTGTGCAGACATGCCATTTATGTCTTGATTAAGCATAAGATGGATTTAATTCCAGATAAATACATCTTGCGAAGATGGAGGAAAGATGTGACAAGACGTCACACAAAGATTAAAATTAGCTATAATGAGTCAAATGCCACACTTGAAGCACATCAGTGTGATAAGATGCAGAAGACCTTTGATGAGATTAAGGAGTTGGCAGCTGATTCTGAAGAAAAGTGTGTGATTGTGATGGCTTAGATGCAGAAACTAAAGGAGCAATTGTCTAACCATGACAACGTTTGTGGGAGTACTCAACCAATTCCCAAGTCACCAACTGGTAGGAGCTTTGACAATTGTGTTAATGAAATTTCAAATTCGAAGAAGATACTTACCCCATTAGCAGTCAGAAGCAAAGGTCGACCACCATTTAAAAGGAAGCAATCTAAAATGGAACAAATTGTTAGAAAGAGAAAAGAAGGAATCTAAAATGGAACAAATTGTTAGAAAGAGAAAAGAAGGAGAAAAGAAGAGCACATCTCAAGAAAAAAATACAAATAAAAGAAAAAGAATTAAGGTATGCAAATAAAATGGCTATTACTTATTTTGTTATGTTAAGTGAGTAAAATATTCATGCTGTACATGTGTTGTATTTGTATATTTTTCAGGAGTTCCAGATGGTAGAAAGTGATGTTCCACCCACTGACAAAATTAGTTGTGATATAGTTGGAACACAAGAGAGTATTCTTTTTACTGTAAGAATATTTAGTTGTGATTCCCATTCTTTATCTTGGCCTTGATACATATGTATTTTTAAAATGAGATACTTGGTTTTTTTGTACTTCAGGATTCTCAAATTGCACAGGATAGTCATGGTGGTATGGATGATGATTAATACCCCTACATTTCCCATTCAAAATGTGAGTTGTGAAAAGATTCATCTGATGTTGTTCTATTACTTTTTTATTTAATTGTTTGATTTTTAAATTAGTGATGTATTTGAAATTATTTGGTTACTGGATTTGTTTATGGGGTTTGCTCAAACAGATTGTCCACATCACTTGAATGGAGAGTATATGATAGAAAGCACACGACACCCTCCTGTTGTTTATCTACAACCTCACGAACACATGAAATAAGGAAGTGCTCAAGTCCCATTTTGGTGTCCAGAAGTAATGGAGTTGATCTTGTACTCAACCACAAAATTAGTTTTTTTTTTCTTTTTCCTTTTCATTCATATATATCACTATTGTAGCAATTTAATCTACATGATACTGTTAATCATGTCCATTCGTGGATTGGAAATATCATTATTAATTTCTATAGTTATTCTTCCAATATCAATGTTGTCTAATTACTTCCAGCATTTCTATTAAGAGTTACTTGGGCCTCCCTGCATTGTTGCCTAAGAGTAGGATGGTTATCATCCAGTCAGAAAGAACCACATTCAAAGAAACGCCAATACTGATCCAAAGAACCAAAACATATAATTCAATGAATTTCCTTACAAAAATATATGAGTATAGCCACTTATTCATCAGTGAGCATTTACAATCAAGACAGAGAAACCTATCTGCAATTGTAGGAAAAAAAACAAAAAAACAAAACTTGGGGTTGCAGAATTTGGACTTATAAAATCACTCAATTTCCTTGTCATTGTAGACCAAGCTATGCAACGTTCAGATTACAAAATGTAAATATACTGCTTCAGAATCCAGTGTCACCTGAAGGACCCCTTGTGTGTAAATATACTGCTACAGAATCCAGTGTCACCTGGATTGAAGTAGAACTTTTCCTGGTAGCCTGCAGCAGAAAAATAGTGGCTTTTATCATAATCAAAAGATGAGATCAAATAAGAGGAACATTATGCAACTTGAAAGAAACTAACTGAGTTGTAATGGGCATTATTTGCCTCTTCAAAGAAACTAACTGGTATTACCACACCCAAAAAAGTACATAAGTATTACTGCCAAAAAAATACATAAGTTTTTGCATCCTACAGAGCAAGCAATAAAATACATAAGTATTACTGCCAAAAAAGTGTTCCCAAGTCAATTAAGAACTTTTTTTCCTCCATTTTTCTTTCTAAAGGTTCTCCTGGTATGTTAGTAGCACGATGCAGAAACCAAGATGAGGACAGCTAGGAAGATCAAACCAAAATTGAAAAGCTATTGCCCAATGCTTTCACCTAAGAATTGTTGATGATCTTTGTAAGGCTTTGCTCGCTGAAAGAAGTCCTCCCTTTGTGCCTGACAGAAATAATGTCCCTCAAAAAGTTCCGGCAACAATCCAGCACCAATAAAAAGAAAAGACCACATATAAACTATCACAATTTGCATTCAATCACAAGTGTTATGATCTTTATAATTCAAATATTATCACATTCAGTGACATTATAGCCACCCAGTACCCACGAACTACATGCTAGCAAGACCCAACTAATTACACTAATCAATTTTTACAACAAATTGCAGATTCAAGAAACAAAAACTAAGAACATGTACAACAATTTTTACAACAAAATTACTCTAAAAATTGGGTATGTACCTCAATCTTCACCCTCTCTGTCAGATAGGCTTTTGGAGAAGAATAGACAAGTGAACCTCTCCATTCTTCAACCACCCAATCGCCCAAGACTGCAAATTTCATTCTTTTTGAGAAAACTCTTAACTTTCACCAACAACAGTGGAGGATGGGGATGGATAAATTTAGTGGAGGAAGGGAGGCAATGAGAGAAGCAAAGTAGAGAATACGGGGGGACTCCAACTCTCAGCCACGTTCTAGTGATTCTCTTATCAGAGTGCAGCAACAATGGAGAAAGGGAGTGCTGTGGAGACGCGAGGAAGAATTGAGAACGGCGTGAGGCCACTTGCCAGGGACGTTAGGGTTTTTTAATTTGATTTTTAATTTTTAATGTTTTTGGTTTTTAAGGATTATTGAAAAAAGAAAAAGAAAAAATAGAATACACATGTCAATATTCATTAATTGACATGGCAAGACACCTCAGCTGCCACATAAGGTGGTCAGCTAAGGTGGTCAATATTGTGTGTCTAAATAGCATTACTCTTAATATAATTAAGAGCCTCTTTCTTAGACCTTCCCCAAATAGTAGGTAAACCTATATATTTCCCAGGATTGTCCGCTTCTTTGACCCAAAAAAATCCAACATAAATCCTAGGATTGTGTGTGAATGTTGCTCCATCTATGTTTACTGGTAGTTTGGTTGTTGTGTTCTCCTTTTTAAACTGTACATATGACTAGGCAGTGGTTAAAGTGTGTTTTTTAATGTTCTGTTGTGCATATGACAAAGGAATAATCACATTTGAAGTACACCATGGAAGTATAATGGTAAAGTCCCCAAACCTCAATGAGTGGTGGTTTTATGTGTGTGGGGAGAAGGGGGCGCGCAAGAGGGGTTTGTTGATTATTTGGATTAGTGTCTTGTGAACTACATAAATTTGTTAGAGATATATGGGTATGCAAAAAAGCTTGGCTACCATGACCAAGTGGTTGTGACATGGATACAAAGTGGTAAGAAAGTGTGTATAGACAGTGATGCTTAGCTACTTTAATGGTGTCATTTGGTGCCTCATAGCTGAAAGAGTGATTGTAATTTACTTGGAACACTCCACTGTTATTGATGTGGATGAAACTACAGTGGCTTGGAGGGAGAGGGGTCCTAGTTGTTAGATATATGCCCTAGAAACCAGTATAAAAATGGAATATTCTAAGGATATAATATAATTAATATAATCAAAGGGGAGTGAATGTTACTCTAAGATACATAACGTACATAAAGTAACAAGTCCATGGATAAAGATATGAATGGAAAGCAGTCTAAAGAAGTTAGATTCATGAAACCTTTCCATCATAGAAGTATCATATCCTAAAAAGTTCATGGTCATAGGATCACCAATTGGAAAATGGTGAACCGCAAAGACTAGTACATCCTATGTCTGCTCAAATAGGAGGATGACTAGTCTCAAGTCATTCGTGTAAAGACACTGAGACATGTACGTAGGTGCTCTATAGAGATGGAGTTCACTGAATGCGATCAACTCAAGAATTCTTGTATGGAAGTCTTACTCACAAGTGTCAAACAAATAATTCTAAAGTGTGATAATGCAAATTAGTCCTTAGACTTGAGACATCATAGTTATCTTGTGTATGAGCTGTTTGTTTTTTAGAACACTATACAGTCGTATCAAAAGGATGTGACTTAAAAGTGTTCTTGAGGATACTCATCATATGCACAGAGGCATGTGAACGTACAGTAAGAAATCTCTACTCTTAGTAAGAAGAGAGAATACTATAAAGATATTATTCGTTGAATCTTTGGCCAAAGTACAATATAAGAATTGAAACAAGAATGTTTGCAATTGCATCCAAGTAAATCATATAACCTATTGATGTCATGTGAGGGATTTGACACGAGTTAACCATATCCTAACAACAACAAGACATAGAGTATTGCATTGTTCTCAAAATGAATTCTATTTAGCTTGGGTAGCCATGACAGACTGCTAGGTGTCACTCATAGTTTGTGGAAGCTCTGTAAGGACTAATTACAATTAGTTTTTGCCAATAGGAAGAATTGTATAGAGGGATACGATTTACATTCGGTTTAGAAGTAATCATTCTTCCCCACAGCCTCGCTAATAAGAACCTATAAGGTCGCACACCGAAAAGGTATGGATCGAGAATTGAAAAGAGAATAAATGATTTTGTAGCTTGGTCAAAGTCAAAGTCAAAGTCAAAGTTAAAGGTCAAACCATTGACTTGAGACTTGACGTGGTCAACACAAGGTTGACTAGGACCAATGCTAATTAGACAAGTTAGTGATGTAATTAGTTAAGTCATTAAATCAATTAAACTAATTAGATTAGCTTAATGAATTAATTAAAGTTATGGAACTTTAGTTTTGGTCCTATATGACTTAAACATTTATAGGAAAATGGACCTAATAGACTTAGGCAAAGTGTGACACATTATAAGATTAATGTGATAGATCAAAGTAGCCCAAAAAGAATAAGGAAGAGGAGGGTGCGGTACATGGGGTCTCTAAGGGCACATGTGTGACAATATGTCTATATATAATCATAGTTATAGCACAACACCTCCTTAGGGTTTCAAGTTTGGCATTTAGGAAGAGAGGAAAACATCAAACCTCTTCCTTAGTCTCCCTTGGTCGGCCACCATAGAGGAAGTAAAGGCTAGCACCCACATTCTCCTCTTGGTTCCTTATTCTCCTATTCTCATTCTACCTTAGTGAAGATACTCTGGAGAGGCATATCTTTATTGTGCCTATTTGGAGAATAAGGTGGAGAATCAACAACTAAGGGACCATTCCCTCTACTTGAATACCATCATTGGATTCAAAATTCGCTCTAAGGGTAATTAAGCTCACTTCCTACATTCTCTTTAATATGTGATATTAGTGTCAAAGGTGCAAACTTTCATAGACCTATAAAGATTGGGACCTAAGTTGAGACTTGCATGAATCTCTAGCTATTTTCTTGCTTCCGTTTTATTTGATTTCATATTTGATATGCATAGGCTAGATGATTTGTTCTCTCATATATTCATGGGGTCATAGAAATCCCTACACCTAAATTTCCCTTCATTATTGCAAGAAACCTACTGTTGAATTTGAACAAGAAGATGAGAGTGATGAACAATCTGGTTATGAGGGTATGTATGAGGAGGATGAAGATGATGAAGAGGCTATAAATGTGAAGGATGAGGGTTATGAAAAGGCTATAAACGTAAAGGATGAGGGTGATGACATTGTTGTTAATGAGGCTGAAGAAAGATGGAGAAGTTTTTATCTGGGTATAGCACCTTCAATCCTCAAAATGGTGGTAAGTAAATTTTGTTTTTGGGGTTCAGAAACCCTTTTATCGAAAAAAAGAAAAAGAAAGAGAGAGTATTGTAAATTGTGGTCTACTTGACCCCTTGAGCTGCTTAGATTTCGATTTTAAAAGCATGTGGGGTCCACTTTGCCAAGTAGGCTATGCTTAGCAATTGGCCACCGTGTGTGTTTGTACCATAATGACCTTGCCACGTCAGCATTTTTGACAGTGTTTTGGATGACGTTAACAATGGGGGGTAAAGTGGAACACAATACCACGATCAAGGGGGTTAAGTGGGTCACTTTAACTTTGAGGGGGAGTTAAAGTGAGATTTGACTGAAGTTTCAGGTGGTATTACAGTAAATATGCTTTTTATTTATTTATTTTAATTTTAATTTATTATTTTCTTTAAGGAACAAATATGACTAATTTAATTCGACCTAAACCCTCAATGAGAAATTTTTATGAGTGTGATCGTCATGTGGTTGTAGGAAAGTTAGGGTGAATTTTAGTAATTTTCCCTTTTCATGGTTGAATTAGAGTTTGATGGCTAGCTTTTTGATTGAAGCTGCCAACTCAAAGTCCATGTCAAAGAACAAAAGAAAGAAGTTATGAATATTTTTTAATAGTAAATTGAGCTTAGACCCATAAAATTTATTTTAAATCACCTACAACCCATTCCTTTATTTTTCTATTTAAAATACCCAAATTTTTAAAATAATATCCGATGACTAGGATTCAACTAAGCAAGTTACCTAATATAACTTAAAATATGATTTATTGTATTTTTCGGATTCCAAAACTACCTCTATTTATAAGTTAATGTGTTATGGGGGGTTGATGATGCACGTTGAATTTGGAAAGATCTCCAAATGGTTGTAATGGATGTAGGAATTAATTTATAAACTTATTTGAAATTAAATATTAAATTCAACATTAATGTATTACAGTCCCGATCTCTTGGACCACAGGAGTCCAAGAGATTTGTAGTAACTCACCGTTAGATGTAAATTCAACGGTTCACTCAATCTTGAACTCCTTTTAAGAAACTTTTTTGAACCATTAGATTAATATCCAACGGTGAGTGACCACAATTTCTTGGACTCCTGTGGTCCAAGAGATCAGGATTGTAGTAATCTATAGGTTATTAACGTTTTGGTTTATTTAATAAAAAAAATTATGTTGTTTTCCTTTTATGAATTATACGACTAGTAATCTATTTTATTATAGTTTTATGAATAATAGTGTACATTATAATTATGTTGAAAAATAATTTGATAATCTATTTATTGTTTGTTTTTTGAAAAGCATTTTTCTCTAAATAATGTATCTATTTTTTTTATCTAATAATGTATACCTAGTAAAACAATTTACCTAGTATAATGAACTTATTTTTTTTCTTCTAAATAATGCACCTATTTTTAATTTATAAAAAATGTGCATAAATTTCAATTATACAACATACCGATTTTCTATAAATTATTGTGTACCTATTTTAATTTATGAAAAATGTACGGAAATTTCAATTACAAAGTAATTGACCTAGTTTATTTTTTATTTTTTTGGTAAATAATATACCTATATTTTTATACGTATATATTTTTATTTTTATTTTTCATATGTAGATTATTGGATATGTAATTTACACATATATATATATATATATATATATATGGTTTGCAATTTGGGGGCGATGTGTTAGAGGGAATGGCAACCAAAAGAAATAGAGTGATTGATATACTATTAATAGGAAGTTTTAATTACAATTATGACAGTTAATGAAATACTTGGAATAAATTATAAATAAAATATGAAGTCTGATGGTAAACGATGTAAAAACATAGGAATACTATGACCTCTTATATCCTACTGGTCATTTAAGTTTGAAATTGAATTTTATACATAGATTTATGTCTAAAAAATAGAAATTGTAGGAACCTATATTGGATAAGCACTATTTATAAAAATGGACTCCGCTTTTCACTGTGAACCATAGCTTGGAAGTGGTTCCCCAAACTTCCCGCCATATCTCCCATCATCACTGGCAAATCCTCCATAGTTGCCTTAAGTATTTAAACACCCCCACCTTGAAGAATTATCCCAGGCCAAGCAAACCAAAATATATCCGATTAAACCCATTTTGATTCTCTTGTGGGTTCAATCTGTTTGGCTTGGGTTGGTCGCCTAGCTCCAAAGGCTAGCCCTCGAGTTAACCTTGGCTTCGCCCACCCGCCCAAGTACGTACCAGTTTGTTCCTCGCAAAGGGAACCAAACACAAAACACAAAAACAATGGCAAAATTATTTAACTCATATATCCTTCTCTTCTTCTTTTTCTTATCCTTTGCTGCAATTATTGCCAATGCCGAAAGTGATCAACCTCAACAATTAGATGAGTATTGGAAAAAACGAGCTGAGCAAGCCGAAAACTACACCATGGAATCTTACGAACCAAATCCTCAGAGAGTCACCGACGAGTTCAATGCTGAAGTTGGCGAGTAGGTCTTCTTCATCAATTAATTTCCTTCATCACAATATACATCGTTTCAATATGCATGCATGTTTCTTTTACATTACATAAATTTTCGTATCAACTTTCGTGGCTTAAATTTTGCATGCATGCAGGCTTATAATGGGGAAAAACGAGACAAGAAGGAACTTGAAGGGTCAAAAGAAATATGTTGGTCCATGCAAGGTAACCAACCCAATTGACTCCTGCTGGAGGTGTGACCCTAACTGGGCCAACAACCGCATGAAGATCGTGGACTGTATCCAAGGCTTCGGTCGCAAGACCACCGGGGGTAAAGGCGGACCTATTTATGTCGTGACTGATCCCTCAGATGGCGACTTGGTAAACCCTAGACCGGGAACCCTGCGTCACGCCGTGATTCAAAAAGGGCCTCTTTGGATCACCTTTGCACGCAACATGGTGATTAAGCTGCAGCAAGAGCTGATGGTGGCCAGTGACAAGACCATTGATGGTAGGGGAGCCAATGTTAACATATTTGACGGTGCTGGCATTACCATCCAGTTTGTGAAGAATGTGATCATCACCAACCTTCACATCAAACAAATTAAGGCCAAAGAAGGTGGAATTATCAGAGACTCCGTCGACCATTTTGGTCAGAGGACCAAGAGTGATGGTGATGGCATCTCCATCTTCGGCTCCTCCAACATTTGGATTGACCACGTTTCCATGGAAAATTGCACAGATGGGCTCATAGACGCCATCATGGGTTCCACCGGTATCACCATCTCCAACTGCCACTTCACTAAGCACAATGAGGTACGTACAAACCCTAAATTATAACATACACTCTCTCTCTCTCTCTCTCTCTCTCTCTCTCTCTCTCTCTATATATATATATATATATAGTATATAGTATATGTGTGTTCGTGGATATATATATATATATATTAAAAATTTGATATGCAGGTGCTGTTGTTCGGTGCCAGCAACAGCTACACTCAAGACAAGATGATGCAAATTACTGTGGCCTTCAACCACTTTGGTAAGGGTTTGGTGCAGAGGATGCCAAGGTGCCGGCACGGATTCTTCCACGTGGTGAACAACGACTACACCCACTGGCTCATGTATGCCATTGGTGGCAGCATGAACCCTACCATCATCAGCCAGGGTAACAGGTTCATTGCTGGTTTAAACTCCGCCACCAAAGAGGTAATTTTTCTTGTATAATATTTGTACCATCTCAACTAATCAACCGCCTTATAAGGTCTTAATTATTTTTCTAATAGCGTTTGCCGCGTGTATTAAAAAAATGGTAGCCTAGATGGTCAGACGAGATAGTTAGTTACTGATTGGTTGTGACTAAATATATGATTAGGTGACGAAGAGGGAGTATACGGCAGAAGCGGAGTGGAAGAATTGGCTTTGGAAATCTGAGGGAGATTTGTTTATGAATGGAGCATTCTTTGTTGAATCTGGGAGCCCAGCCAATTTGCGCGCAGACAAGCTTGATATGATTCCCTTCAAGCCCGGCACCTACGTCACAAAAATGACTAAGTTTGCCGGCGCTCTTGACTGCTTTGTGGGCAAACCATGTTAGACAGAGAGCTTTAATTTTTCCTGTTGTACATTCCTGCATGCAAGAAAATGTCGACGACGGAGGATGAGAAAGAAGCCTACTCTTCCGTCTTCACCAACAGAAGAAAAAGAGGAGTTGTATTCTATTATACAAAACGTTACTCTTTTTTTTTTTTTCTTTTTTTTTGGTTTGTTTGGGAAACACTTACGCGCACGTCATATTTCCTTTCTTAAATTAGAATGTATATTTAGAACCACAAATTAAGAACACGTACGTTCTATTTTTTGAAATATAAATAATTTCAGCTTAACCGCATGACAAGTGTTTTAAAATAGCATCTGGAATGATCGCACTGTCCAAAACTACTTCTTAACTAAAGGAAAGTGCCAGGATTGCGTGAATGAAGGTGCAGAGTCAGCTAGCATATAAGTATTACCCGACCATCAATCCTTATGCATCCTTTCTTGTCTAGTTTTTACTATTATTATTCATTACTTTTACAAAGAGTCTAGTTACATTAATCGCAACAACAAGAAGAATTCACTACATAGTCAACAATAATAAATTTAAATATATATATATATTTTTAATATAAATGATGGTCTAAACTATTCTAAATTAATCTAATTTATGGAAGAGGACTTGACTTTGGTGCAAGCGGATGGGTTCACTGCCGTGGCCAATTGAACTAACCCACGTATGCAATTCTAATCAATTATTTGTTTGCTCGTTAATCAACATTAACAGTAAGGTGCAATACATACTAGACACTACTGCTGTTTGTGCACATTTCCTCCCTTAGAATATTCGGAGAAGATCCTTGCGTCTCTTGAATGAACTCTTTTAAGAACCCTACAAAATCAATGGTGGTCAGTTGGGGAACACCGGTGTGCTGTTGGTCAAGAGCCCACTACTAGAAAAACAGCCATTACCCATTGATTATCTAGATAATAAAAAAACATAAAAGTAGCTTTTGAATTTTGTTTAGAAACTAAGGCCCGTTTGGTAACGTTTTAAGGGGTTGTTTTTATTTTCAGAGAACACGTTCGATGGCCCAAAAACAGAAAACATTGAGAATGTTTTTATAAAATGAAAACAAGTTCATGTGTACTTGTAAAAAATAGTAAACAAGTTGTTTTCATTCTCGTGGGAAACGTTTTCATAAAAACAACTCACATATTATTATTTCAAATTGTACTAGTAGAGACGTTTTCATTGTTTTTATTTTCTGAAGAAGTTTTCTAATTAATCTATCAGACACATTTTCATTTCTTGAAAATGCAAATTCGTTTTCTTGCTTTTATTTTCTGAAAATATTCTAAAAAAACATTCTTCGAAAACGTTACCGAACGGGTCCTAATTCTCCCACCATACCTATTAAAAGTATTTGGGATAGACACTAGAAATAAAGTGATTTTCATTTTCTTCCTTTCATATTTGGCCCTTTTATCAGAATCAATTTGTCAAACAAACTCGGCTCCACTCACAAATCAGCCAAACAAGCTTGGCTGGCTCCCCATTTTTGTTTGCAAACTGCTTGCCTCCCCTTCACTCAGCCGCCTTGGCGTTTTGCCTTCAATTGGATACTGACTTCTTTTTCTAGTCTCTTCCATTTATTAACTTTTTTCCTACAGAAACTAATGTTTAATAGTGAAACACCATAATTAGAACTATGAAAAACCTTATTGGCGGCATAAGTACTATTTCCTGCTGATTTCAAAATACAAAATTTCAAATAGGCGGGAGAATGTTTCTATAAACTAGAGAATCTTTAGTTTGGTATGTACAAACAGATCTCGATTCTTTGCATTTACCCGTATTTAGTTTCATCTCAACAATTACAACAATTACCCGTATAGCCACATGCCTTACTTTTAGTTGATCTTTTTTTTTTTTTTTTTAAAAATCAAAACTGATGGCTAACTCCGTTACTTTACGACTTTTACCAGTACTTTGGCTCCCAATTCATCACCACACAACTGCATTCGTTCTTTTTTAATCTTCTGAGAAGTTTAATTCAATGAATTTGTGAGCTCGGAGCATCATATATATGTCTGAATAAAATTTGGTGTCGTTGGCTTTGTTTACTGGAAGTTGGGGGTTTGGATTCAATTTCTAATTTAATCCCAACTTCCCCATCTGTTTTCAAAATTATTTTGTAGCAGATTTTGTGTTTTAAAAAAAAATTCTGATTTGAGTGCCCCACCTCCATTAGCTTGTTGGGTTTAAGCATTGTCTCTTTCTTTCTCCTTTTTGTCATTGTTGAAGGTTTCTGGTCATTTTCGACCCAAAAAAAAAAAAAGAGTTATGGGCACATGTGGAAACTAGAATACGAGGGTTGTGCAATGGATTAATCAATTGCCTCTTTTCCTGCCATTAGAAACATAGTTAATAGTCCATGTTTTCCTGTAAGTCGGAGGAATAAAAAGCAAAGAAATCAGCAACAATTGAAGAAGAAGATGACAAGCAGAAAAACATTAACATCGTAAATAACATTAAAGTTAAGATAGCTGATGTGGCTTGTGTTGGAAAGTAATCAATACCTGATTTTACGGGAACTAGAATAGGAAAACCTTCTTTTGTTATAAATCTAGAGAAATTGGAGAGGAAATTGAGAGAGAGAGAGAAGAGAATGTTTTCTCTTCATTGAATGTGTGTCATTTAATTACAGGAATGGAGAAGCCCTATTTATAGGCATTTGGGCTCCATCACATTTACAACACTCCCCCTTGGAGACCACAAATGATATAGAATATGCCTCGTTAAAACCCTTGCCAGTAAAAACCCAGTGGGACAAAAACTAGTTAAAGGAAAAAAGAGTACATAATCATGTGTAACATAAAATTCTATGTATATTGACGCGCGTGCGACACTGCCTCGTTAAAACCTTGCCAGGAAAAATTCAGTGGGATAAAAACCTGGACGAAGGAAAAAGAGTACAATGTTTGAAGATCTTTATTGATAGCACGCTCCCCCTGATGCTTGGCAAAATATCTTTAAGTCATACTGTTGATCACCTTTCTGAATATCGTAGTTGACACTGCTTCTGTGAGTCAATCTTAAGCGACACTGCCTCGTTAAAACCTTACCAGGAAAAACCCAGTGGGATAAAAATCTGGATGAAGAAAAAAGAGTACAGTGTATGAAGGTCTTTATTAAAACCACGCTCCCCCTGATGAATATCTCCCCCTGAAAAATTTATGACTAGCCATCCCAAAGTGGTGGTGATGGAGCTGAGCTCTATCTGGTCTAGTATACTTCCGGAAAAATATTTAAGGACCAACGGATAAGACTCATAAAAATGCTTCAATACTTTTTTAGTATAAGCAAGAATCTCGTTGGCATAATGCTCGATCGAGATAAATATTTCATGAATTCTGCAGAAGCTTTAATGTGTTGCAATCACATTATAATCAATGTACTCACTGAGGTAATTTATGCATATTAATATTGAGTACAAATTTTGTGCTTCAAGCACATGTCCTTTAGGGACTTGCTTTATGCAATGTCAATCCTCTCAACGGATTTTGTCTAAAAGGGATTAAACTTTATGACACATTATATAGCTTTTACCCAGCTATTTATACATCTTTAGGAAATCGCTTCTGGCGATATGCTCTGTGCATTTAATAACCCTTTAAGATAATATGTTGGTCTCCGTAATTGTGTAATAAGGGGGGCACAATTGAATCTGTAAATATGGAGAAAACCCAACATTCCTTGTTTCTGCCAGAAACAGTGTGTCATACAAAGTAGGTATATTCCCTTTTATTCCGAACACCCAAGTATAAATTTCAGTATTAACGTCTTTTGGGGTTCGTACTGTGGGTTTGTTCTTTCACGTTCATTCTCATCTATAATGGAATTACCTCGTTCCATTTTGGCCAATGATATTGTCGACATTTAATAATTGAACGTGGTTCCAATCAACACAGCCCATTGATGATTTGAGTAGCTACTCCAAAACCAAAAATTGTCATTCATCAATTCATGATCCCACCATTCTCATTTGCATGCGCATGCATCAATTATAAGCATTTCTTTACTTTTGGGTACCCAAGCCACTTCAGGGGGCTTTTATTATGTGAGAATGTGGATTATAACCTCCAATGGAGCGTTATTTAGCAGGAGGGCGTGGATAATCTCTATTTAGGGAGTTGGAACATTTAGAACCCATATATCTGTCATGCTGAAGGCATGCCACAGATTAATACATACATGTCAATTGATTTCTGGGACCTTAACCCATATTATGGGACTTTAACCCATATAATTTGCTACGCATTAGGCGTGCATAATATCAATATTGACATGTCAAAGGATTGTCCTTTCGGGACTTCAATCCACATCATTTGCTACGCAACAGGCGTGCATCATATTGATCACTGCTATACCCATATTCTATTCTTATGGGACTTTAATCTGTGCAGTGTATTATCAATGTATCCAACTTGCAATCTGTAAAATTTGCATTAATAATTCATGGATACATACAAGCCATTCTTTTGGAACAGACTTATCTCCCCATTTGGTTACCTCTCAAGATAAAATATCAAATAAGTATATAAGCATAAAAAGAACACAAGTATTGCTTACATCCTTAGGTGGGAGAAACTTTTCTCAAGTATCATTCAAGCTCGTATCGGCCCAGTAAATATAACGTAGCGCTTGATGATCTAGTTTTATCCTGCAAGAGCAAAATCACAACTCTTTTCTCTGTCAAAAACAAATAACCCTCAGAGAGTTACAAAAAGAGAAAAAATGCAAAATAAAATAAAATTGTGATATTGATTGCAAGAGAAGGTAAGCAATCAGGGAAGGAAGCTGGTGGGAGCAGACAATAAGCTCTCATATCTCCTAGTCTAGAAGGACTTTCGGAGATTAGAGCATAAGATCGCCTTCACAGTTTTCTGATGTAGCGGAAACGTGATCAGGGATAGTCTTGCTTCCTGAATGGATGATCAGAGATAGTCTTGCTTCTCGGGCATATTGAGTGCTCACTGATAAGAAAAATAAGTAGATATCGCATCACTAGGTATGGAGTAAACTGGATGTCTTCTGCAAAGAAAATTTCGTTAGTAACACATTTATACACAAATACAATGAATAGGTAGAACCGGTGAATTTCAAATTAACCATAGGAAAATTGCGAGATTCTCGGGATACTTTTGAAAAAGTAGCTCCGTGAAATCCGCAAAGCAAGATCGGCTTTTGACGAAAATAATACTTTGAAAACGCCGAAAGTGCCGACAAACATTAATGGAGGCCACGTGAAGTTTTGGAATCTGGGAAAGAAAATATGGGGATCCGAAAAGATATTGGGATTCTGAAAAAACTGTAGCCATATTTCCTCCTATAGATATTGCCTTTGCAAAACTTGATTGGAGCAACTGCGTTTCAACTTAACTTCCTTCATTTTCTGAAACTTTAGTTTTCTTAAGGCTTTCTTCGAAACCTTCTTAAAAATGGCTTCCTCTTCTTTCTGCCCAAATTATTTCAATTTAAATGATACTCCCACAACAACCAGTGACGCCCAAGTTTGGCGTCCATCCTTTGTATCCAAAAATCGTCATCTCACAGTTAATGATTCTGTGATGATGAATGATGCTACTGCTGTCATAGTAGCTAGGAATTGCATTACTCCAATGGATGAAATGTTGTTGACAGGGAGATCAGAGGAAGAGGCTATTGATGACTCAATGGCTTTTAGCATTCAGAGTGCTGTTTTTGTTTCTAACATGGCTGATCGTTTGCGTGCCAGAGCAAACGAGGTTGAGAATTTAACAACTGAAAATTCGTCTCTCCAAAGAATGCTTCATGAGTCTCAACAGGAGGTTGAGAAACTTAAAGGAGAGAATAATGTCTTGTTGAAACTGGTGAGTTCGTACTCTGTTGATACACTGAGAAGGCTAGACATGCTGCAGGTCTCCAATGAAAGAATTTTGGGAGACCATGAGAAGCTCATGGCTAAGCTTAAGAGGCGTCGTCCTCTTCCTTCAGAGGCTTCCGGAACATAATTTATTTTTATAGATTTTACAGGGCCTGCACCTTCATTGCAGGAAAAAATCTATCTGTTGTATGTTCCTGTTATAATAATTGCGCACATTCTTAAACTTGCAATTGTGGTTTTTACGTCTTTTCAAAATGACGGTTTGGAACCTTGTGCCTTATAGGTTCAAATAACCACATCGACTCTCCCAAATTTCATATTTCAACGTATGGAACTTTTGGCCTGTGCTAAACACAAACTCAGAATTTATTTGCCCTTTTTCAAATGAACATGAAATATGGATTGAGTAAAAGTCACGCTAATATCTCATATATTTGGGTTCATGAGCTTCCAGATATAACAAAATATATGGGAAGCCTCAATTCATCATTCTCTTATGCCAAAGAAATATGTGGCGTACCACAATTTGCAATAATACCTCAAGGGTTGTCCATTTAATTATTGGAACTTCAGGTTCTCAACACTGTTAGATTTTGAACCTCAAGCCAAAATCACATGTTCTCATGGTATGGACATTCTTACAATTTTCTGTACATATATCTGGACTTCAAACCCTTACATAATTGTCCATATTTTGAGGAACTTCTGGCATCTCATTTAATTGCTCATCCATGAGTTTAAGGAACTACAGGTTCCCTTTTGTATATAGTGACGGTTTACCCAAAATGGTTAATATTTATGTATACGTCACTATTCATATATCCGGTACTATTCATGTGGACAGTACATTTGCCAGTACAGTTATCATCCATGTGTACGGTATTATGAAACAATACAGTACTGTTACATCATTAAGGAACCCCAGGTCTTTATTTACATGTCAGGGATCAAGGACCCTCAAGTCCAATCACATGTTTACAAATATAGTACCGGAGAGACTGCCAGCTCTCATATTAACATCATCATCAAGGATCTTCAAGTCCTGATGTAATTGTATGATGAGGATCAAGGAACTTCTGGTCCTGATCTGCATACTGTAAAAACTCATCATACAGCACAATTAATCCATAAAATAAATTACTGGTAAATAAATTACTGGTATGGACGATAAACCCGCACCACACTTTAAATAAATGTAAATGTGCGGTAAATTAAATTCATAAAGTAAACGTGCTTGTATGGGCACTAATTCTGCTCCATACATTTAAATAAAAGTAAAGGCGTGGATGATAAACCCGCACCACCCTTTTAAATAAATGTAAATGTGCAGTAAAATAAATTCATAAATTAAATTGCTTGCTGTATGGACGTTAATCCCGCACCATACTTTAAATAAAATTAAATGTGCGGTAAAGTAAATTCATAAATTAAATTGCTTGCTGTATGGACGTTAATCCCGCACCATACTTTAAATAAAATTAAATGTGCGGTAAAGGAAATTGTGCTTGTATGGACACTAATTCTGCTCCATACATTTAAATAAAAGTAAAGGCGTGGACGATAAACCCGCACCACCCTTTTAAATAAATACTGTTGTATGGACGATAAACCCGCACCATACAGTAAATAAAATAAATATAAATAAGGGGTTAAAACCACCACCGAATAAAATAAGAAAAATGTTAGTATTAGTAACGGTCTCCCACTGATAATATGTTTAGTATTACCAAGGGTCCATTTTTGTTAATGGTTAGTAATAGAAAAGCAGATAAATATAATAGGAAATAATAGGGAAGATCAGGGAGCAGAGATCTTATCGTTACTTTAGGGTCAGTGCCCTTGCTGAGTGATTTTTTTATTATTTATATTTATTTATTTATTTTTCTTTCTTTCGGTGGGTTTGCTGTTGGATCTTCTTTATCGGTGGGTGCTGCTCATCATTTCGGTCTGTCAAAGTTGCCTCTGCATTTACACTGTTTTATTCTCTGTCCTTGCCGACTGGAGAAAACCTCATCATCATCCGCGCAAACACAAAACTTAACTCCATTTTGAACCGGCGTCTTTGGGTCAACAAATGCCCAATTCAGTCCAAAATGCCTCCAGTCCTGAAGAGCTCTCTTGCCCTTTTCATAAGTGTCAACACCAGAACCAACCAAAACGCGCGCATGGTTGAACAAGAAACCATTGTTTGAGAGCCCCTTGTCTTCTTGGAGGGAAGACAGGGACTTAGTAGTAGCTCCCCTGAATTTAGCCTCATAGTTAAAGCTACCTGACCTGTCAATGCAAGCCTTTTGTTCTTCAGGACTTGGCCTAATCCAGCTCAAGAAAACCATGCCTTTCAGTTTGAAGATGTTGCGCTGGGTTCGGATTTGCAGAGATGAAACCGTGTTGAGGTGGTGCCACTGAGGGCTCGTCAGCTATGGTTGGATTGGATCTTGCAGAGAACTGGAAGGTGATGCCCACTAACTGTTCGACAAAATTCGTGTGAAACAAATATGAAATACACACCTGTCTTTCGCAAGTTGACTTTGCGTTTGTCAGGCTGGGGTTGAGCAGGAGCCTCCTTGGCCTCACGAGCAGCTCCCTTTTCCAAGTTAGTCTGATGGCGCTTCCCCTGTGTATGGGCCAAGTAGTTGCCCTCGTTGTTGTGCAGCGTCAAGCAAAGCTTACACTCATAGCTTCCAAGGTGGTTGTTTTCATGATCGGCAACTTCTTCGAGCTCGGCCCATGCTCTGAACATTCATATCAGCTTCAAACTAGATGTCCTTGTTGAAGTTCTTTCTAGGATTGCTCCTTCCTTGCATCAGAACAGCTGGTGGGCTTCATATAGTTTGGTGAGCCATAAGTTGTTTTGTTCATGGGCTGCTTCTGAGGAAAAGCTGCAGTGTTTGGAACATTGAGAGATGGTGGTGGTGGCTTTCCTGGTTGGGATATGTTTTCTCAAAGGTGATGATCTCAAGCTCTCAATATCTGAAAGCTTGATTGATCTAGATTTCTTCATTTTTTTTTTCTTCAAATCAGCTTGGATTCCAAGCTTGCTTGGTACCTTTCTTTGGACCATATTCAAAGGAAAACCACAAGCAAAGACAATAGGGAGGTGACAATCCAAGTTTGAGAATTCAAAGCTCACAAAGATAAGCAATTCCCTCTTTGTCCCATGTCTTGTATTTGATGGAAAATTTCATTGGAAAGGAAAGGAAAGGAATTCTTGGAACTCAAAGAACCAGAGATTCCTTGGTGGTTCCTAGCTTCGGTTTTCTTTGGTCTCAAGTGGGTGGCCTTTTTCTTGTTTTAGGTGTTGCTGCTTTTGTATATAGAAAACAGAGAACCCAGAAAGGAAATCCAAGAGAGAGACTTTGGTTTTCATCAGAGAATTCAGCTGGTATTGTTTGAGCGAATTCGTGCTGATAACGTGTTATAAATCTAGAGAAATTGGAGAGGAAATTGAGAGAGAGAGAGAAGAGAATGTTTTCTCTTCATTGAATGTGTGTCATTTAATTACAGGAATGGAGAAGCCCTATTTATAGGCATTTGGGCTCCATCACATTTACAACATCTTTGTAATTGTTTGACTTTTCCTAAAATTGCTGTACAATTCTTTTCCTAGTTAGACTCTGTATATTTTCCTAGTTAGGCTTGCATTCTCCCTGTATAAGAATATCGTACAATCAATAGAAAAATTATTCCGGCACAATATCTTCTATACCAATTTTACATGGTATCAGAGTAGGGGAAACCCTAGCTCTTGTGTTTTTTCTTTTGCCGTTCTCTTTAAGCAGCAATTTAGATCATTTTTCTTGTTTCACTACTTCTCCATGGGAGACAACAAGCAGAGCAAGCCTGCAAAGAGAGATGGAGGTTCTCGTGCCTCCAAGGATGGTGGTGCAAATGATGTCAGCAATCCTTTTTTTTGTTCATCACAGTGACCATCCGGGCGTGGTACTTGTTCCCAAACTTCTTAACGGAGATAATTACACAACGTGGTGCCGGTCAATTCGCTTATCCTTTGGCGCAAAAAATAAGCTAGGGTTCGTTGAAGGGACCGTGCAAATACTGTCCGAGAAGAGCAATCCAAATCATTATTCTCGCTGGTTACAGTGTAACGATATGGTGCTCTCATGGATCCTTAATTCCATTGAACCTGAGATCGCCAATAGCGTCATCTACTGGACAACGGCACATGAGATTTGGGAGGACCTGAAGGAGTGATTTTCTCAAAGCAACGCACCAAGGATTTTCCAACTACAACGAGATATTGCTTCTCTCCATCAAGGGAAAATGTATGTCGCTGGCTATTTCACCAAGATGAAGGGGTTGTGGGATGAATTGGCTTCCTACAACGATTTGTCGACATGTTCATGTGGTGCTATGAAGAAGCAGCATGAAAAACAGGAACGCAATGCCCTCATGCAATTCTTGATGGGTTTAAATGAATCCTATAGTGCAGAAAGAGGGCAGATTTTACTCATGAATCCTTTGGCAAGCCTTCGTAGAGCACATGCATTGGTTTCGCAAGAGAAAAAACAGAGAGAATTAGGTTCTGCACGGGTTGTTGCTAAAAGTGCAGCGATGGTGGTGCGATCCAGTCAGCAACAACAACGAGCCAACAATAATCAACGGCCTAACATTAGCCAACAACATCAGCTAGGGCTGGCAATGGGTCGTGTCGTGTCAGAATAATAAACGTGTCAAGAATGTTCAACCCGAACCCAACCCATTTAATAAACGTGTCGTGTCGGGTTCGGGTCGTCTTTTATCGTGCGGGTTTCGAGTCGTGTAACGGGTTCATAAATAATAACATGCATGTTACAAAACTCACAATTGAAAAAAAATTTTATAAAAAAAAACAGAGAGAGGAGAGAAAATATAAGGAAAAGAAAAAAAAAGATAGAGAGAGGAGAGAAGTGAGAAGGAAAAGAAAAAAAAATAGAGAGAGAGAAGAGAAGAGAGAAGGAAAGAATTTTTTATTTTTTATTTTTTAAAAGGAGAAAAACTAAAGAGAAGGAAAAGAAAGAAAAAAAAAAGAAGAGGAGAAAACTAAAGAGAAGGAAAAGAAAGAAAAAAAGAGAGAGGAGAAGAGAGACGGAAAAGAAAGATTAATAAAAGAAGAAAAAGAAACATTATAAATATCAAAAGGCATAGTACATATCACAAAGTTGTATGTAGCATGGTGGATAAGGTGTTGGAGAGGAATGAGGGTGGTGGGGGTTCGAAACCCCTTGTGTGTGTTTTGAAGTCTCTATTTTTCTTCATTTTTTCGCGAGTTGGCATGTATTACACGGGTTGACACGACCCATTTAATAAACGGGTTAAACATGTGTTTTAACAGGTTGGTAGGTTGACTCGAAACCCACCTGTTTAATAAACGGGTTGACTCAAAAATTTATGGGGACACAAACCATGTTGTTGAAACCTGTTGGAAATGGCATGGCTATCCTTCATGGCATAGACTACACAAATCAGAAGGAGGCAATAACAACTCAAAAGGAGGTGGGGGCCGCAACAAATCTTCTTCAGCAAACCATGTGTATGCAAATCCTAGTTTTTATGATGTGAAAGCCGTGATGCCCAACCTCACCAATCAACAATATAAGCAAATATGTTCAATCCTGAAAGAGAAGGAAAGTGATTCACAGCGTGATTCCGAAGCAAATATTGTCAGTTCAGGTTTATTTAAAAATTGCTCTACAACACTTAATTGGATTATTGACAGCGGGGCAACGGATCATATCACGTCTTCCTCTCATTTGCTCACAAATGTGAAGCATTTCACCATGTCACCCGTAAAGTTACCAAGCGGAGATTTATGGCATCGCTGTTTGGGTCACCTATCTTCGGCTTGCTTAAATTTTATGTCCAAAACGTTGTTAAATTTCCCTTATTCTTCAAATAATATTTGTGATTTTTGTCCATTGGCCAAACAGACACAACTCCCATTTACTAATAGTTCCATGACCTCTTCACACCCTTTCGCGTGATATTTGGGGTCCATATAAAATAGCCTCTTTATCCGGGCACACTATTTTTTGACTATGGTGGATGATTTTACAAGGTTTACATGGATTTTTCTCATGCACCATAAAAGTGAAACACAAGAACACCTTCAATCCTTTTTTGCCTATACACAAACACATTTCAACACCAAAATCAAACAGATAAGTGTGGACAATGGGGGAGAATTTTATTCCCTTCGCAATTTTTTCACAGATCATGGGGTCATTTACCAACGATCTTGCGTTTACACCCCCCAACAAAATGGGGTCGTAGAACGCAAACATCACCATCTCATTGAAATGGCACGGGCTTTACTTTTTCAAGCCCACCTTCCTCTTCGATTTTGGGGAGAATGAGTGCTTACCGCTGCTCATCTCATTAACCGAATTCCCACCAAACTATTAGCCCGCCAAACTCCTTTTAAAAAATTATATAGCAAACCACCTTCCTATAAACATATGAGAGTCTTTGGGTGTCTTGCTTTTGCCACCAATAATCATCCCACATCTAAATTTGATACTCGTGCCAAGAAAAGCATTTTTTTGGGGTATCCTAGTGGGCAAAAAGCTTACAAGTTTTATGATCTCACCACCCACAAACTTTTCATCAACAGGGATGTTAACTTTTTTTAGCACCATTTCCCTTTCCACACTCTCAGCCCAACCACACCATCAGACCAATTGCATGTCCTACCCACGCCACACATAGCAGACCTTGATCCATGCCATCCAACCTTGGGCCCGCATAACTTTTCTCCAACCAACCCAACCTTTTCCCCTGAGCACAACTTCTCACTTTCAAGCCAAGATGATCCGATATCTCCAGCCACACCTAACCCTCCAGCCAACCATTCTTCTTTTTCCCCCACTGACCCACCTATTTCTACAGCCAACCCCACCACATCATCACCTGCTGCACTTACAAATCCAGAACAACCCGCTTCTCTTCCACTTTCTACTCCTCTTCTTTCTACCAATCCACCTGTCAGAGTCTCTAAGCATTCCAAACAAGCTCATGTCTAGCAGAAAGATTATGTTCTTAATCATGTACTAATGCCCAGACCTGCATCATCGTCTTCCTCACCGCCAATCCTGCCTAAAGGTACTCGTTATCCTCTCTGTAATTTTATTTCATATCATCGTTACTCACCTTCACATCTTTCTTTTATTGCAACTGTCAGTAGTAGTGTGGAACCTTCTTGCTTTACAGACGCTGCTGCAGATCCCAATTGGCAACAAGCTATGCGCTCTGAACTTGAGGCCTTAACGTCCAACAACACATGGACGCTCACTACTTTGCCCCTCGGCAAACAACCCATTGGTTGTAAATGGGTTTACAAAATCAAGCACCGTTCTGACAGTTCAATCGAATGCTATAAGGCTCGCCTCGTGGCCAAAGGATATACTCAAACCGAGGGGATTGATTATCATGATACTTTCTCACCCACGGCCAAGATAATTACTATACATTGTTTGCTTGCTATCGCAGCTGCTCAAAATTGGTCCCTTAGCCAGTTAGATTTTAACAATGCTTTTCTACATGGGGACCTCTATAAAGAAATTTACTTGTCACCTCCTCCTGGTCTCCGGCGACTGGGGGAGAATCTTGTGTGTCGCCTCAACAAATCACTCTATGGGCTCAAGTAGGCATCTAGGCAATGGTTTGCCAAATTCATTGGAGCTGTTCTAGCTGCTTGGTTTATCCAATCCAAGGCAGATTATTCTCTTTTTACATGCAAGAAAGGTACATCGTTTACAGCCTTGTTGATTTATGTTGATGACATACTAATAACTGGGTATGGTCAAAAGGCAATCTCATCGCTTAAGCAATTTCTACAGTCACGGTTCAAAATAAAGGACTTTGGAGATCTCAAGTATTTTTTAGGGATTGAAGTTTCCCGTTCAAAACAGGGCATATGTATTTCACAAAGAAAATACACCCTTGACATACTCAAAGACAGTGGCATTTTGGGAGCAAAACCGGTAGCCTTTCCCATGGAACAAGGCACCAAACTTTCTGATGCAGGTGATCTACTCAAAGATCCATCTCCGTTTAGAAGATTGGTAGGGCGCCAGATATATCTCACCATCACACGGCCTGACATCACATATGCAGTACATGTGCTTAGTCAATTTATGCATGCACCCCGAATGCCGCATATGGAAGCAGCTCTTAGAATACTCAAGTATCTTAAAAATGCACCAGGGCAAGGTCTATTTTTTTCAGCTGAAAATAACTTGAAGCTACATGCTTATTGTGATTCTGATTGGGCTGGGTGTCCTATGACGAGGAGATCCACGACTGGTTATTGCGTATTTATTGGGAATTCATTAATTTCTTGGAGGACTAAGAGACAAAAAACGGTCTCATTATCTTCTGCATAGGCAAAATATCAAGCTATGACAAGAGCATGTTGCGAGCTCACTTGGCTACGAAGCCTGTTACGTGACCTACATCTTCCACATCCAGAAGCCTCATTTCTCCATTGTGACAACAAGGCTGCACTACACATTGCTGCTAATCCAGTTTTTCATGACAGAACTCATCATATAGTGATGGATTGTCACTTCATCATAGACAAGATACAGGATGGTGCAATCTCTACCAAGTTCATACCTTCTTTACATCAACCAGCAGACATGTTCACCAAACCCTTGGGAAAAGATCCCTTCTTATCCATGCTAGGCAAGTTGGGAGTTCTCGATATTCACTCTCCAACTTGAGAGAGAGTGTTGGAAAGTAATCAATACCTGATTCTACGGGAACTAGAATAGGAAAACCTTCTGTGTAATTGTTTGACTTTTCCTAGAATTGCTGTACAATTCTTTTCGTAGTTAGGCTGTGTATATTTTCCTAGTTAGGCTTGCATTCTCCCTATATAAGAATATTGTACAATCAATAGAATAATTATTCCGACACAATATCTTCTATACCAATTTTACAGCTTGACTTTCAATCATTGGATTATTGTGATGGTTGAGATTAAACTAAATGCGGGTAAATGCACGAAACCTAAATGCAAAGGCTCGGGATCCTGAACAGACATGAACCAGCTCCTCTACAAGATAATTTTCTTATTGTTGGTCGGTCTTTATGAAAGATCTAATGAGGGACCTCCCTAAATTATAATTATTAGGAGTCTATGTTTCAATTTGTTTCTTTTTTTGCACAATTATTTGACCCAAGGAATATACAATTTTTCACATGTCACCATCTGAATAGTTGTCGAAAATTCATATTTCTACAAATGCCCCCTAAGTTCTACATGGAGCATGTAGGGCATGTAGGATATGTGAAATACTTGTCGGGCTTTTTAATTTCCAATTGCAGTTGAGCTCCCCTTGTGGGTTGAATTTGATTCCTTCTTAGAGTTGGGCTCCTAGTCAAAGAAAGCTTTTTGGGATTCCTTCTTGGCTAAGAAATCCCAATGGTTATAAAAAAAAAACCCAAACTCCTCCCTTTGTGTTGGTGATGAACAAAAGTTATATCTCTCAAGTGCACGAATCGATATGATAGTATAGCAAGTAAATACGAGAGTCGTTCCCATAGAGATTTGTAAAGTTTATCAATTAATTCCAAAATGAATACCTTAAGAAAAATAGAAAACTAAAATGAAATATAAAAAAACTAAAATAGCCGAAAATTACTCAATTTTAATCTAAGTGTTGAGAATCAAGGCAATAAAATAAAATAACAAATGCTGAAAATTGGTTTTGAAAATCAATGGATGAATACTATGTTAGATATATGCCCTAGAAGGCAATATAAAATAGATAAGTCTAAGAAAATAATATATAGTAGTAAAGGGGCAAGAAGGTTGCTTTAGATACATAACGTACACAAAGTAACAAGTCCATGGATTAAGATATAAATGGAAAGTTATCTAAAGAAGTTAGATGCAAGAGACCTTTCCATATATATAAATATCATATCCTAAAATGTTCCTAATCATAGGATCACCAATTGGACAATGGTGACCCGCAAAGACTAGTATAGATTATGTTTGTTTAATTGGGGAGATGACTAGTCTCAAGTCGTTTGTGTAGAGACATTGAGACAAATGTATAGATGCTCTATAGAAGATGGAGTCTACTGAATGCGATCAACTCTAGAATTCTTGTATGGAAGTATTACTCACAAGTGTCAAACAAAGAATTCTAAGTTGTGATAATGCAAATTAATCCTTAGACCTGAGACATCACAGTTGTCTTGTGTATATGTTGTTTCTTTTTTAGAGCACTATACGGTCGTATCAAAATGATGTGACTTAAAGGTGTTCTTCAGAATTTTCAGTGTGTACGCAGTGACAAATGAATGTACAACAAAGAATCTCTCCTCTTAGTAAGAAGATAGAATACTCTAAAGATATGATTCGTGAATCTTTGACCAAAGTATTGGATGGAAATTGAAATAAGAACGTTTACAATTTCATCAAATTGAATCATATAATCAAGAGATGTCATATTAGGGATTTTGACACAAGTTTACCATATCCCAAGAATATGACATAGAGTATTGAATTAGAGAAGGATCGAATTGCATTGTAATCACAAACTGACTAGGTTCTCTAAATGAATTCTTTTTAGCTTGGGTAGCCATGACATATGTTAGGTGTCACTCATGGCTTGTGGAAGCCTTGTAAGGACTAATTATAATTAGCCTCGCCAATAGGGAGAATTGTATGGAGGGATACAATTCACACTTGATTCAGAGTGAATCATTCATACCCACTGCCACACTAATTAGAACCTATAAGATTGCACACCGAAAAGGAATTGATATGGGAAATTATGAAGAGAATGAATGATTTTGTGACTTGGTCAAAGTCAATGTGAAAGTCAAAGATCAAAGTCAAATGTCAAATGTCAAATGTCAAACGATTGACCCGACACTTGACATGGTCAACTAGGGATGACCGGGACCAACACTTGTTAGACAAGTGAGTGATTGAATTAGTCAAGTCACTAGAGTAATTAAATTGATTAGATTAATTTAATTATTCAATTAAAGTTATGAAACTTTAATTAAAGGTCCTATATGACTTGGAAATTCAAAAATGATTTAACCATATGAACTTAGGCACATATGTGACATATTATAGGATTAATGTGTTGGACCAAGATAGCAAAAGATGACACACAAAAAAGGGGGCGTTGTGGTGGGGGGGTGGTGGGTGTGTGGCTACACTAGGGCTTGGGGACCATTTTGGCACTCTTGTGACATTTTTGATCCTATAAGTGTGTATATCCTAGGGTTTTTCAAGTTGGTGAAATTGGAAGAGAGAAAACATCAAGCTCTCTCTCCCTAACCCCTTGAATCTATCACATCAAGTGAAGGTGCTAGCACCACTCTTCACTTGTTGTCTACTCATTCTCTCATCCCATTCAATCCTTGGTGAAGAGCTTTGGGGAGGTGCATATCTTTGTACCTAGCTACAAGGTGGAGAATCAACATCAAAGGGAGAGCCAACAACAAAGGGACCACTCCCTCTACTTGAACGTCATTCTTGGTGTCAAGATTCGCTCCAAGGATATGAACATCTTATCTTTCTCTCAAATAGGATTTTGAGAGTCTTTGGTGGACACTTTTATAGACTTATAAAGATTGGGACCAAATGAAACTTGCATGAATCCCTAGTTTATTTAATGTTTCTGCTCTTACTTTGATTTCATATTAGATATGGCATGCTGGGTGATTTATACTCTCAAAGTTTTGGTTGTAGAGTTTTTAGAAATCTCTACACAACACCATTCCCACAATATTCCCTTCATACTAGTACTTCGAGTTCACCATAACAATCCTATTCTATGTATCGAGTTAATTTTGATAATAAAATTCCAATTCAATTCCTAAGGTTCGTTCTTTCTTTATTATGATGATTTGTTCGGTTGCGGTGTCACCAATTATTCTCAGTTAAACCTGAGTAATGAACCCCATAGCCAAATCTAATCGAGAACCCATTAAGTTCAAGAAGAACAATCAAGAACCAAGAATTGTCTTAGCTTGAACCCCGGCTTTAACAAAAACTCATTCATTCATAGTGCACAAAGGATTAGGGATGAACTCCTCACCCAATCTTATCTTAGACAATCCAAAATATCTATAATGGGCAATTACAAGTATCAAGATCACAATTATAATAATGAATGAAACAACGAACATAATTTGATTAAAAATAAGAAATTAACTCAATAACATAGAATCATCATGTTATGTTACATCGGATCCCTAGCAAAGAATTTAGTTACCCATAGCCATCTTAGAAACAAATAATATATTTATGAACATAAAATACGAAGTTTGAATTAAGATAGAAAAAACTCGTAGATGAATCCACTGCAGTTGAACTCCTCCTCTAGCAAATCTTGAAGGCTATGAACACCTAAAAAAGTAAATATGTGTGAGTTGGTGCTTTTTCTCCCGACCCTTGAACAATATGCTAAGCCCCCTTATATACTTCCCACACCCAAAAAGAATAGGAAAAGAATTAATTAAAAAACCTAACCTAACTTGGACAACAAGTCCTCATTGAAGAAGGTAAGGAAAATTAAATAGATAACCTAAACTAATTAAATTCTTAAAGCCACTTGGGGAAAACCCACATGCCAGCTTGCACTCCAACACCTTCATCATGTCAACTCGCACCTTAGCCAATACAAAAGAACTTCCTTATTTTGCTATAGCACATCCACATCTTGTTGGAAATGCAATTGACAAACAGATCATATGTAATTGGCATTCCACTTTGTGAAAATCGACGCCTTTAGCAATTGCCAAACGAGATCTACTATTTGATTATTCTCATTCTTTGCTCATTTTCACCATATTTTGCTCCGTTTAGCTCCAAATCACCTTTAGGGCCGATTTCGTACAAAACTAACACTAAACACATCAAAACAACCAATTTCTCTTGCCACAAATTACGATCTTGCGGTTTTGATTTGTGAATTGCCTTGTTATTCTAACTAGCTTCTTCCTTTTTGTAGTTGCTCAGCTACCATGTCTTCTGACGAAGGAAGTTGATCATCTGCTTCACAAGCGCTTTTGTATTTGCTTGGGGTTCTTCTGCTCACAAAAACAGGTTCGTGCCCAACTTACACTGTGTCCTTGATGAGGCACAATGGAATGGTGGCGATACCCCCCACCCCCCCGCGGATGTGCATGTTAAGTTGGTGAAGCCCTCGTCTAATGACATGGACTAAGCAAATCCGAACGACTCGAACGTGATAGTGATCACGTTCCGTCCGTTCTACTTTTCCTTGGGCTTTAGGTTTCCTATATCAAAGTTCTTCAAGGAAGTGTTCATGCTATGGGCCCTGCCAGTGTACTATGAACATCTACCATGTTGTTATCTACTTTGACAACTTGAGCCGTTTCTTCAACTGGGCATTGACAATATACAAAGACTGGTATACACTATATATGCTCAATTGGGAGGATGATTGGTCTCAAGTTGTTTGTGCTGAGACATTAAGATAAGTGTAAAGGTGTTCACTATGGAGTGAATACATTAAGCGCGATTAACCGGGGATCTTGAATGGAAATTTTACTTGCATGTCAAACAAGATCTCCATAGTTGCAATCATGTAAATTAGTCCTCCACCTGTTTCACCACAGTTGTCTTGTGGAAGCGCCGCGGATCTTAGATCTACTAAAATGTTGTGCTTTTTGGGGCATGACCATATTGTATGATTGAGGTTCATGATCAATCCATAAAGGTAGGTGAGTGTAAAATAAGGGATCTCTACCTTCAGTAAAGAATGAGAATGCTCTGACAAGTCTTCTGTCGAAGCATTAGGAATGATTGAGAATGATGATTACCATCATACTTGTATGAGTCATATAAGCTTAGAGTTCACATTAGGGGCTTGACATGTTTTCCATGCCCTAATGATGTGACCAAGAGCATTGTGTTTTAAAGAAGGATCGTATTACATTGTAATTCCAAATAAATAGGTTTTCCACCTTATTCGATATTGGCTTGGGTAACCGTGACTTGTTGCTAGACATCACTCACGATTTGTGGAAGTCCTGAGGATATGCCATAACTATGTCCTCATAATAGGGAGAATTAAAAGGGATTTTAATTCACAATTGATTATGGAAGAGTCTGAATCACTCACTGCCTCACCGATTAGAATCTAACGGATCACACACCTATAAAGGTAAGATATGAAAAATTAATTAGGAGATGAATAACAAAGATTAATTAGTTAATAGAGATTAATTAAATAATCAATGCTCGGTACTTATATTGGGCTTAAAATTAGTTTTAGAGGTTTAAGGCCCATTGGTCTTAGACCAATTAGGCTATCATGAGATGAGTTGTACATGACAACTTAAAAGATGAAGCCCAATAAGCAAGGAATTTCGGCCATATGGTATAGATGGTGGGTTTTGACTTGCTTGATAACCCACACAGGTCATTTCAAGTGATATGGGTCATGGGTGACCTAGCTTGAAATGCCTAGCCTATATAGAGATAGAGATGAACATCATCTTTCTCTAGGGTTTTGGATGATTGGAGGTTAAGGAGGCAACACCAAGCTCCTCCCTCCCATCCACCATGGCTGGCCACCACTAGGAGGGGTACTAGCACCTCCACCTCCTTGTGGTTCTTCATCTCCTCCTCCATCCTCTTCCTTTGGTGTATATGAAGTTAGAGGCCAAACATTTGGGTGGCTATCTTTTGAAGAATCATTTGGTGAAGGCCCTCCAAGGGTGATCAACCTTGAGCTTTGCTCAAGGTAATGGTACAAAGATATAAAGAATTCTCTACTCTCTCTCTAGTAGTTTGTAGAAGTATCTATGGGCTTCAATCCTTTTAGGCCTAAAGATATTTGGGTTAGATTTTGTTTTAAGCTTAAGGTTTTAATTATTGCTTCTATTGCCTAGAGATTAAGTGTAATCTCATCTTTGTGGCATAAGGTTTCCTTCAGTCAATTGGAGAACACTGGTGTGGTGTTCGGTAAGGGCTCTCTGATGTCGAAGTCAGTAAATGATCTCAAGGAGATGTAGCTAATACTGAAAGGATGAAGTTTTCTCTCCGGAGAGAGAGAGAGAGAGAGAGAGAGAGAGAGAGAGAGAGAGAGAGAGAGAGAGAGAGAGAGAGAGATGAAAGCTCTCACAAAGGAGAGGTGAAAAGCTCTTACTAAAGGAGATGTGAAAACTACACAGAGAACTCAAAGAGTCTCTGCGACTTATTCCAAACATAAAAAAGGGCAAAATAGATGTTGGTGGAGATTTGACACCGAAATGCAAGTGCAGATCCGACGTTGAGACGCAACCACCTGTGATGGTTGGAAGAAAATAATAACAAAATGAAGACATATAGGAAAATTCTTATGTCTTCGAAAATGGGGAAGAGCAAAAAGGAGGAAGAGAAGACGGGAAAGGGGAGAAGAGAGAAAGAATAGCGGCTTCCTTCTCCCTCAAAATAAAAATGGCTCTAGGAATATTTTTTGAGAGAGAGGGACTAGAGTTTCTCGTCGACAAGCCCTTGAAGTGGGAAATTTTGCATGCCAATAAGTTGAACAATCTCAATTCAAGGTTCTTGGCTCTAAACGTTTATGGCATATCCTTTTTTGTTTTTTTTATTTTATACAATGTTGGCATCCTTTGAATGATTTTTGAACGTAAAATTAATAAGGGGAACTAAATTTACCGAACAATATATGGCAGCGAGAAGTATGTTTTTCTCTATAATCTACTATGATAACAGCCAAAACAGATCTTTCATCTGGTTGGAAGCAAATTCAAATTAATTAATCATGCTTCTAGCATGCAATATTTCTCTTTTCAAACCCTTTCTATTTCAGTTAAATTTCAAGTTTTCAACTAATAAAAATAAGAAAGAATTAATATATACTTTATTTACTACCATGTACATGTGTAAGCCTTTCATTTTCAAATCGAAGAGACATTGACTTGGTGAAAAGGGGGGAAATTTAAGGAAAGCAAAAAGTCCCAAGGTTTGATATTCTTTGTGTTGAGCGGATAATTCTGACAACCACACAGATATATTTGGCTCTTTTATTTTCCATGCATGGTCTTCTGTGCAAGAAAGAACATTTCAAAAGGCGTGGGATTGGTTCCCCACACTTCCCGCCATATGTTAAAAATAGAGGCTTAATTAGCTGCATGCATGCATGCCTTATTTAAGCGAGTCTTATCTTATATTATGAAAGACACCCCCCTCCCCTCCCCAAGACAAAGCAATTGATGAGCCGGTGATTCTCTTGTGGCCGATTCAATCTGTTGCCTTGGCTTGGCTAGGTCTCGATCTATCGGGAGCAACCTGGGCCTCGCTCAAGTACAGTTTGCTCGTTGCAAGGGGTGGGGGACTGCAAAACAAGAAAATAACAGGGAAGATTAGATCATCAAACCAGTAGTTAATCTCACTGCGGGTGCATGAGATAACAATGGCAACAATTAACAAATCGTATTTCTTTCTCTTCTTCTTTTTCTTGTCCTTTGCTCTAGTTATTGCCAGCGATACCGATGGAACTGATCAAGAGGAAGTACAGTTAGATATCTACTGGAAACAACGAGCCGAAGAAGCCAAAAAAGAGGCCATGCAATCTTTTGAAACAGATCCTGAGCAAGTCACCGAGGAGTTCAATTCTAATGTTGGCGAGTAGGTCTAATTATCTTGTAAATCTAGATCATTAATTGGTCAACACTTAACACTTGCTTGATTATGTGGTACATACATATTTATACATATATTTTTATATGAGTTTAATGCATGTGAATGCATGTTTTTGTTACCGCTGACATTAGATAGATGTATATATGCAGGCTTTTGATGAAGCAAAATGGCACAAGAAGGCACTTGAGGGGCAACAAGAAGTACAATGGTCCATGCATGGCCACCAACCCAATGGATGCATGCTGGAGGTGTGACAAAAACTGGGCCAAGAACCGCAAGAGGCTCGCCGACTGCGTCCAAGGCTTCGGCAAAAAGACCACCGGCGGAAAGGCCGGCCCTATTTATGTGGTGACTGATCCCTCTGACTTGGACTTGGTAAACCCAAAACCTGGAACCCTGCGTCACGCAGTGATTCAGAAAGGGCCTCTTTGGATCATCTTTGCACGCAACATGGTGATTAGGCTGCAGCAAGAGCTGCTTGTGACTAGTGACAAGACCATTGATGGTAGGGGAGCCAACGTTAACATACACAACGGCGCTGGCATTACCCTCCAGTTTGTGAAGAATGTGATCATCACCAACCTTCACATCAAAAAGATTGTGCCGAAACAAGGTGGCATGATCAGAGACTCTGTCGACCATATTGGCAGGAGGACCAAGAGTGATGGCGATGGCATCTCCATCTTTGGCTCCTCCAACGTTTGGATTGACCACGTTTCCATGGAAAACTGCGCGGATGGGCTCATAGACGCTATCATGGGTTCCACAGCTATCACCATCTCCAACTCCCACTTCACTCACCACAATGACGTACGTACTGTACTTAATTTATTTATTAAGCTCAACCAACTAAATACAGAGGTTTGGAATCCATTGTAATAATGTCACATGCATGTATGGATGCAGGTGATGTTGTTCGGTGCCAGCAACAGCTACACTCAAGACAAGATCATGCAAATCACGGTGGCCTTCAACCACTTTGGTCAGGGATTGGTGCAGAGGATGCCAAGGTGCCGGCACGGATTCTTCCATGTGGTGAACAACGACTACACCCACTGGCTCATGTATGCCATCGGCGGCAGCATGAACCCTACCATCATCAGCCAGGGTAACAGGTTCATTGCTCCTCCAAATCAAGGCGCCAAAGAGGTAACTAATATTTTCTATTAAATTAATATTACTTAAGTACAACAATTTTATCTATTTTAAAAGTTGAGTTGAGAAAAGTAGTCAATAAATATGATTCAAATAGCAACGAGAGATTATATATATGTGCCATTGTTGAATTCTGAATTCCAAATTATATAGGTGACCAAGAGGGACCACACAGCAGAGGCAGAGTGGAAGAACTGGGAATGGAGATCAGAGGGAGATTTGATGATGAATGGAGCAGTCTTTGTTCAATCTGGATCCGGAAAGAGCAAGCACCCAGCAAAGATGGATTTGATGCCCTTCAAGCCGGGAACCTATGTCGCAAAGCTCACAAAGTTTTCCGGTGCTCTTGACTGCTTTGTTGGCAAACCTTGCTAGGCATTTTCCCCCTTTTTTTCTGCCACCATGGACTTTTGTTTTTGTTTGCAAACACAAATAGTACAAAACGGCCCAATCCATATGTATTTGTACTTGAGGGTAGAAGAAGATTACTTAGGCCGTGTGTGCGTGAGGGAGGAAATCAAATGTTGCCAACGTTTGCTGTCCTTGTTACATTACATGTCCCTATTTTTCTCAATTACTTTCTTCTTCTTTTTCGGTTGTTTGGGAAAAATAGATTTAAAGAAGGAAAAAAAAAAAAAAAGGGACGAAGGTTTAATAATGATGCAAAACAAAAAGGGAGAGGATGCAAATGTGTATGCTCTATTACACTCGAGTACAAACCATCTTTTCAAAATAATTTAGAATATCGTCATTGTCAAAAAATTAAATTTTTTTAAAAAAGAAGAGGATTGATTAGGAAGTGTTAACATTTAATGAAGATCAAGAATGATGAATTAATCTTAAAGTGCCAATTAATTAACATGAGTCTGGAAGCATCAGAAGGTTCGAACCCATGTATAGGGATTAACGTGGTGCATGGAAAGCAACTCCACACATTTTAATCACCTACAAATCTACCAATAGGAAATGGACACGTTTGCCATTCATACAAGTGGACATATCAAACATATTCAAGTCTTAAATATTGGACGGCAAAACCGAAGGTAAAAGCACTACACCACAAAAGTTGCATATCGTCTGTTGTCGTATAGCCACACAAACGACAGGTTTGGTAATGCAACTCCTTATCCCAGAAAACAAAACATAAGGCATTTGGGATATTATTTCATCTCGTAGAAGCCAAAATCAACTTGTCTTGTGTGCTGCTTGTCCACTATGATCCGCCAAAAATTATTAGCATTTGTTCCCTTTTTTTTTCTTTTTTCTTTTTTTTTTTTTTTTTTTGAATTTAAGAAAAACAACCAATAAAGGCAAAAGATTTAACATGAATTAATATATATTTTGTCACACAAATCGAATTTGACATGGTCAGCCTTAGCGTCTTCTCTTGAATGGCTTGAATGTTTTAATATGTCAAATTAATTTGTGTGCCTAGATTATGACGAAGAGTTACCAATGAAATTAATCTTCTGTCCGAAAAAGAAAAAAAAAAAAAAAAAGGGATGGTGAAAGTGTCAATTCTGCCTAAACCAGTACATGGATGATGGAGTTAAAGAAAGAATTATAGTGATGCTCTAATCAGACCCTGAAGTCGGCCAGAGTTCCTGCTGACACTCATATTTGTCTCAAATTGGCACCGAACTCATCGAAACTCAGAAACAAACTAAGCATAAAACAAGTAATGGAACATGTATATAAGTGCATTCAGTTTTCCAACAGCAAACCACTTGAAACCAATTGTCTTTTGTTGTTTGGTGTTGACATAGGAAAAGATAGAGATATGGATCATCTGACTAGTGTAAAATCTGAACTGAGCCAAGGAAGGCGTCCATTGTGCATTATAGAAGTTGATGCTTTGGTTAACAAGTGTGTCAAGAGACGGCGCAGAGATTCGTCTGCTGTTGTTGCACCTGCAGGCTGCAGTGATCAACAGCAAGGTGATCAAAGACCACAACAGCAGGCGCAGCAGGCTGGTCAATCTACCGTTGCTACGACCACAACTGTGAAGAGAAGTTCCAGATTTCGCGGAGTCAGCAGGTCTGATATCTTGTG
Source organism: Prunus persica (assembly GCF_000346465.2). NCBI lineage: Eukaryota > Viridiplantae > Streptophyta > Magnoliopsida > Rosales > Rosaceae > Prunus > Prunus persica. Next base: position 27,613,011 of record NC_034009.1, read on the forward strand.
TTCATGTTGACAATTTGCTTATTTTTTTGGTTTTGTTAAAGTGTTTAAGCTTAATTTTGAGCAATTATATATGCAGGCATCGATGGACAGGAAGATATGAAGCTCATTTATGGGATAAAGGTTCTTGGAACCCAACACAAAGGAAGAAGGGAAAGCAAGGTAGATAAACATATAAATCACTTGTTCCATTTGTACACTTTTTTCACTTTTCTTAATCTTGTGTATCACTTACATGGTCTTCTTTTTCTTTCTGGTTCTGCATTGGATTTGATTAATTGCTTGGATGGAGCAGTTTATCTTGGTAAGTAGTTGCATGCCAGATTAAAACCACTTACTTCGGTCTCAGTTTAGAGAGAAGCTAACATTTTTTCTGAAAAATCCAACAGGGGCTTATGATGAAGAAGAATCTGCTGCAAGGGCTTATGATTTGGCAGCACTAAAGTACTGGGGAACATCAACTTTTACCAATTTTCCGGTATGATTATCAGACATGATGACTTGAAAGTTCTTTGCTTTTCAGAGGAATGAATGAAACAGATCAATATCTTCTAAAACTTGTTCTATATTTTACTTTTCAGGTGCCTGATTATGAGAATGAAATTGAGATAATGAACACATTATCCAAGGAAGAATATTTAGCCTCTCTGAGAAGGTAAATTTCATCTCCTGGCTCTTCAAAACTTTTCTGTAAAAAGTTCGCATCAATGATCCCATTTTGTTTTGTTTATAGAAGGAGCAGTGGCTTTTCAAGAGGTGTATCCAAATACAGAGGAGTTGCAAGGTAAACAACTTAAATATTTGAACTTTACAAGTTTAAACAATTCATTCCAAATTTCTAAGGCTGAACTGTTGTGGAAACTGCAGGCACCATCACAATGGGAGATGGGAAGCAAGAATAGGGAGAGTGTTTGGAAACAAGTACCTCTACCTTGGCACTTACGGTGAGTTTCAATTCAAGCTCCTTAAATCTGTTTGCTCCTTCTGCTGCTGAGTGAGAAAACCTTATAAGGCTTCTTTCATTTCATCACAGGCACCCAGGAAGAGGCTGCTCATGCCTATGACATTGCAGCAATAGAATACAGAGGCATAAATGCAGTGACCAACTTTGACTTGAGCACATACATCAGATGGCTGAGACCAGGAGCCAATTCTCTTGGTTCTCAGGAACCAAAACTAAACACAGAGTCTCTGCCCATGCCAGCCTCCTCTAACAGCATCCCAAGCAAGGAAGGAAAGCAGATGTCCATGTTCCAACCCAACTCTTTCCCAGTAGATGACATAGACACCTCGAGAAATCGTGACATATTCCAAAGGCAGCAGAAGCAGCCTATGCCCATCAGCCCTTGCACCAAGTCATCATCTTCCCCAACAGCACTTGGGCTCCTCCTTCAATCCTCAATATTCAAAGAGCTGGTGGAAAAGAATTTAAATGGACATAATGAAGAAAGTGAGAAGAATGACATAAGGAACCTTCTTCCAGTGCAGACAAACAGTGACAATCTTAAGAGGATCTTGTACAATGGAATGCACAATAACCCTTTTACATGTCCTTCCAACACCAGTGTTTTGCCTGCTTTAGAGTCGCAGGAGGAGAGCATATTGCCCTTGTGCAATTCGAGGGGGCAGTCAATTTGGAATGGTGCCATAAACATGTTTTCTTCCCCTGACTTTAACTAAATTAACTCTAGTTTAATTTAATTACTTGTAAGCTCCGGCTAGATCCTTCTGTTTTCTCTTCTTCTTCTTCTGACTGTTAGAGGCAGTTTGATGTAAATAAATCCTAAGATTTCCATGTGATGCAGAGGCAATTGGAATATAAAAAAATAAAAAATAAAGGGATCAGTTCATTAGTGGTTACATTTAATCTTATGTATGACAAATGTGAGACCAGCCAGTTGGGTTGGGGTAAGTATACGACTTCAAATCTCTTTTTCATTTTCCCTTTTCCTGGTGAGAATGGCAAAAGAGCTTGTGCCCTAGAGAACAAATATAATCGCATACCCTTTCATAAAGAGAAAAAGATTTTGATTCTATGGGTTCTAGTTTACTCCACGGATCACCACTATGGGACAGAGCTTCCTTCTTCCATTGTCGTCTGTAGGTTTCAACTACACTCTTTTTATATACACTAGCCTCTCTGCATGTGCTTCTGCGCCTGCGAGAGGCCTTTTTTTAAAAAATTTAAATTTATTTTAGAATTAAAAAAGATAATGGATAGTTGTGTTCCATAAAAATAGGATCCATTATCTGAATTTTCTTTTAATTTTAATTTTTTTAATATGAAAAATTGTGAATTTACCATATTATCCTCATTTAATTAATAATTTCAATTCTTAATGTTTGCATTAACCAATGTCATTTTCTGGTATTTTGAATGTTTCACCATTCTCTGCCTTTTGCTTTATATATACTAGCCTCTCTGCACGCGCTTCCGCGCTTGCGAGAGGTTTTTAAAAAAAAATAAGTAAATTTATTTTAGAATTAAAAAAGATAATGGGTAGTTGTGTTCCATAAAAATAGGATCCATTATCTGCTTTTTCTTTTTTTTTTAATTTTTTTAAATATGAAAAAGTGTGAATTTACCATATTATCCTCATTTAATTAATAATTTAAATTCTTAATGTTTGCATTAACCAAGGGCATTTTCTGGTATTTTGAATGTTTCACCATTCTCTGCCTTTTGCTTTATATATATAGATATAGATGTATGAGAAATTGTGGCTATTTATGGCCTTCTAACACCTGTTCTGCCATTCCAAAGTGGGTTGGAGATTTTTTGAGTTGATTGACTGGAAAGACTTCAGATGACAGAAACTAGAGATTTTGAAGAAAAAGAATTACCAAGAATATAAGTCATGTCCTAATTCTTAGAAGGAAAAGAAGGTAAATATTCAAACAGAAACTAAAAAATTGATCTTTTCAACGAAGAGTATGATTATTTTTTGTAGTATCATCGGACTCTAGCTCCATGCGGAATTTGAAAGAAGAGAACTTATTCGGAATCTTTCATATTTGTAACCAACCACTTTGCTCGTTCTCGGAGGAAGAAACAAAATAAATAAATAAACGGTGTGATTTCAATTATTTCAAAAGATTGATGTCAATACCGTTTGTTTGACATTATAAGGGCATGTCTCACACAATTAAGCCCACAAAATAAACTAAACATGCTATAAGCTCCACAGTAATATTTACTTCCATCTCCATAATCAGAATTTTGGGAAATAAAAACCACGGAGAAATACATGAAATGAAAAACTACTCGGCAGTTACTGTGAGATTGTGTACATCAAACTTGGAACAACCAAACCAATTAAAGCTAAGCCATCTCATACGTATACCCCTACATAAAATAACAGTGTATGGTCGTCTTCTTTTGAATATTGCAATCAGCACTTGGTTGAGACCGACCTGCAAAAACAACTGGGTTAAGTACAGAGATAGAGTTTATGAATGGCAGTTCCAGAATTAAGACCCATGTTAATTTGTAACTGCCACCAAGTCAGTTCATAGTGCCAAATGCAGCTATCTGGCACATAGATATGACAAGCAAAAAGAAAAAAAGCAAAGTAAAAAAGAAAAAAGAGGCATGACATAAATGGGAACCTCAGCAGAAGGCATCAGATATGCACACAAGCAGATTGGCTCCATTACAATGTTCAAGAATGATGTAAATACTAGATAAAAGAGTTCTTATTCAAACCTCAGCAGGTTTCTCGGTTTCATTCCTGGACCTTCAATATCGTCTTGCACAATAGCATCAGTTGACTTATTCAAAGTTCCCGACAAAGACTCCGCAATTTCTTTTAGACCCTGCAAGAAAGTGGCATGGCTTAAATTTATTTTTTGAATACACGCGAGAGTCTAAACTACTCTAAATTTATCCAATCCACGGGGAGGGGGACTCGAACTTGGGTGCAAGGGGTGGGATACAAGCGAGAGTCTAAACTACTCTAAACTAATCTAATCCATGGGGAGGGGTACTCGAACTTGGGTGCAAGGGGATGGGCTCTCTGCCCTGGCCAACTACCCTAACCCATGTTTGCAATTAAGTAGCAAATATTAAGGATTTAACTATCAAGATTCCAGTTGCTGAAATAATAGTATCTGAAACCCTTAAATTAAAAAACACAGTGCAAATGAGATAGCATCGAATGGAATTACACCCTGAGAGAAATGTCATTATTAAAGACAGACAAACCTTAATATACAACATGGCCCAACCCACCCCCATATAAATCTAAGAAATTTTGTAGGGCATGGGAAAGAAATCACAGGCCTATGATTCTCAGTAGCCTTAAGCCTCCTGCTTGCATCTTGGAAAGAAAAAATTACTTGGTAATAGCTCTAAAGGAATCCCTATTTGACCTCTTTCCCTTCCCCCAATCTCATGGTGTAAAATTAACTGGAAACGAAGGGAATGCAAATCTAAAGCATAACGCTCCATCAATGCTTTACTAATTTTAGCATCTAATCGCAGTGTAATCTATAGGTTATTTTCTTTCTTTGTTCTGAAAAACAATGGGCACAGATGCTTTACATGAGTCTATAATAATTAATAAATGCGAAGACATCTGTTCAATATTTCCAACTAGGATAATGTCAGCAACCAGAAGAAAAGAGATTCTTAGAAACAAACCATCAGACTCTGAGTTTCTGAATATGTCACTAAACGACCACGTGGATTCCCAGTAAGTTTAAGTTTCGTCTGCAAGTAGAAAAATTAATTAGAGCAGTGATCATATATACAAAAAAACACTACATAAGAGACTATACTGAGGGCCTCAGTAAAAGGTAAAGAAAAGAGTGAGATTAAATGATGGCAGGGGCTTATCTTTGACTACAACATGATCTTATTACTTACAGGTAACTTTGATACAATGAACATAATCTTTTCATTTTTCACAATATAAAAATATTATGAAAGTTGAAGAGTCAATAACACGTTTAAATCCATACACTGACAGGTACAAACCTGCTGAGGCATTTCAACTTGTTTTCCCTCAACAAAGTTGACGAGGTAGAAAAGACCAAGATTTGAAACATCCTGCACGAGGCATTTCCATCAGTACAACCTTAAGCAGATAAATAAGGTGATGTGTGTATCGAAATAAATGCAACAGCCACTGCAAGTACTCCAAAGCAAAGACATATCTTACTTACAAAAGTGTTACAGACTGATGAAAGAACAGAGTTATATGCACATTAATTATGGCTTCTAATAAATACTACACTTTCTCATCAATTAATTATGGCTTCTCTATTCGAACAAAAATAAAGCTGTTTTACCTGCTTTTCTGAAATGGAACCTAGCTTGTAATCCTACAAAAGGGAAAAGGAAGATAAGTTACTACAAATTCAAAGAAATGTAAAGGAAAATGAGTACATAAAGGGAAAGCAAAAAAACTGGGAGAGCACATGTAATGTAAAACTCTAGGAATTCCCAAAAATACCAAATTTGGTCTGCACCAATACACATTGAAGCAGAACTCACCAAACCAGTAAGCGCGCTTTGCAACTCAGTCACGGTAACGTAAAGTTCCTCAATACTTCCTTTCGTATCACCAACCTGTTTCACAAGTTGTAACCAAATTTAGAGATGATGCCGAAAATATATTTCGTATGCTACAAGACTCCATTTACATTAAATTGGAATGCAGGATTTTAAAATACTAAATTGCATACATTTAAGACATGGCACATCACATATGGATAGTGGATACCTAACCAGCTGTGGCATTCATCCTATTAGTTCGACTTTGATAATGTCAGAAATTTTTGCTTAGCCTCATCAAACTAGAAAATGGACAAGTTTTTTTATTTATTTCAATTTATGAATTAAGAACTAAAAGCTCATAATATGCAGAAAAGGACATACATTCTCCAGAATCGACTTTGAGATCTCTTTCTGCTCCAGCAATTTATCGTCCAAATTCTGGACTCTCTGTGTCAGGTGCTTCTTTGTGTTCTGTCCAGCATAAGAATGTTTAATACAGTCATTTCAATTGTTTATACAAATTCTATAAGTAATAATATTGATGAGTTCTGTAAATCTATTTGATTTTGGGAACAAACATGGTCCCATAAACAGAAACTCAAACAAAACAGGATTTTTTTTTTTTTGGCATAGACAGCCGAAAAGAAACTTACAGCAATAGCCTCTGTCACGCTCTCCAGATGTTTATGCAAGTTTGAAACAGCAGCAGTCATACTACGCTTCGTCACATACATAAGATCTGAGAATTTTAGACCCTAACCATTTGTGAAGAGCAAATATTAGATTATCAAAGAATAAAAACACTTTGCTAAAGAAGAAAACAACTCACAGAACCAATGGATGAAATAATATGAACATAAATATATCATCTGGATACCTTCCACCACATGTAACCATAACCCAATGCCCCCAAGGTAGCTGCTGGCATTATTAGTGATGTCAAACCTATTAAAAAAATCAATGAAAAAAGATAACCAATTATAAAATGTTTCGATTGCATTATGAAATACATACGTGTAAGAAATAGAAGTTTTAGAACTTAACCAAAAAGAAAGGGCAGGACCATGCATTAATTTAGTGGTTATAAGCAAGAGGAAAAAGCACAAAGCATGCTAAGAATTCATTTGAACACATAAGAGAAAGTAAGATACCAATTTGGCTGCCATTCCCATTCAGGACGGTTATCTGTCGTGACGAGCCAAGTTGCCGGACCTCAGCTGCCAGTCGGCGCACCTAAAAGAAAGTAACACAGGAAAATTGGTATCCATTAGAAAAAACAAAAATTTAACACGATAAAGCATCCTTCGACACTAAATTTATAGCAGTTTTTCCAATACCTGTGATGCGATCGCATCAAAGTCACCTTCTGATTGTTCTCCGGTTCCATTCAACAAAGACTGCAAACAAAACAGAAATAAACACAAATCCATCAATTTTTTCAGCAACAGGACACAAGCTCCTAAATAAATAAACTATCTAACTGATCAAAACCCTAGTTTACCAAATGCATTAAAAAATTAAAAACTCATACAAAAATAATACCAAATAAAAATTTGCTACGAGTTCCACTAGCAAAGCAGAGTAAAAATTATGAAAATAGTACCTGAAGTTCACCGATCAAGTCAGATAATTTACCATTCTTAAGCAGGATGGTGCTAGTATACCCTGTACAGAGAGACCAATCACTCAGATCGAATACAGCTAAATACACAAGGAAACTAACCCAGTATGCAAGATGAAAGACGAGTTATCGGTACCTGCTCCAGCTAAGATCAGGATCTTGGAAAACCCTATTCCGCTTTGCATAGCCATGGCTGTGTTTGTTTGGACCAGAAACTCTTGGAGGGTGGGTAGGGAAGAGTGTGGATTTCGGGAAAGAAGGCTTGGGTCACGGAATTTTGGGGTAGGGCGCTCGTGGTGAAGACGACCTTTTCTAAGATGCTGGGTATGTTGCACTTTTTGCGAAACGACGACGTATCAAGAAGTACGGGAGAACCGCCTTTGACTTTATTCTACTCTCCACGACGTCGTTGCAAAGCACTCCTTCCTTGCCTCTTTTTTGGTAACTTACTAATGACGATAAGTTGACCCAAAAAAAAGTACTAATTACGAAAGTGGCATAAGTTGTTAAATGACAAAATGAGCCCTCCGTGCGTGCATTACTGGGCGCAATTTTAATTTATTTATCCCTGCCTTATTAAGCTTAAACAAAATTAAAATTGATAATCATAAAGTATTCTTAAGCTTATACAAAATTAAAATAATTACAAATGAGAGTTAAACTGGCAAAAATAATAGAACATATGAGTCAGACCAGCTAAAAAAATAGCATAACTAAGTCAAACCAATTAGTCACAGAAGTAAGTCCGTCTATCTCGTTGCACTTGAGTTTGATTGTTCGTATTCTTAACTAATTAATATTTTTTCCCTTCTTTATGTTCTTTTGGTTTTTCTTTTTCAGTCTTCTTCTGTATTATTGATTTTTATGGCGGGATGCCAGTTTAGACTTCAGACAGTTGATGCATAACGAATTTCATTTTTTGGATTTGTCTGGTAAGGCAGAAAATTGTTCCATGGTTCAGATTGATAATCAATCTTTCAAGAAGATACAATTTTATTAGGACATGTCCTACTATTATGCCCATTTTGTTGGCACAACTTGCACTTGTATGCTCCTCTGCGACCAGAACTGTGAAAGCCTTTCTTTATATCAACACTGGACTTTACCCCTAACAGTTTAGGGCATGTCCTGCTATTATGGCCTCTTTGACCACATATCTTGCAATGGTGATGTCTTCTAACTGCGCTTTTGTGGCTGCCCAACCTTGACTTTGGACAAGTTCTTCTGTTATGGCCTTTTTCCCCACAAATGCCACACACGAACTGCCTATTTATCAAACTACTTTTCAGTTCTGGACAGTAGTGTCTCCTATGCCCCTCACGTCCACAGTGTCTGCAATAAAATTTCACTCCTGTATCCCAGAAATGAAGCAGATCAAAGTCATGAGGAAGGAGGCAGTGTAAGGTGCAATCAAAGGGTCGCATAATGTCACTAACAACGGATGGAAACGCATGGTATACAAGTTCAACTAAAGCTGTCCGCAGCAGTAAACGTGCTATGAAGTATAAGAACTCACCCTTCATTGCAATGCTCCTTTTGCGACGGTTTTCTGGGTCACTAAAGAAAACTTTTAAAGCTTCAGAAGCACGCTTTCTTGCTGCAGCAGTTCCCTTGGCTTTCTGTGATGCATACAAAAAGATCATGTTGAAATTTTTTATTTCGAAGTTAGAAATGAAAGCTTCAACACAAACATCCTTTACCCTTCCACTTCACTTCTACATCCTAAATGAAATATCACTGATTAACTTTGTTTCATTTGTTATTTACCATATGAAAGTAAATAATAAAAAGAACAAAATACTGATTCCCTGTTCTGCTTCTTTTAAGTACTTCCTCAACCTTTCGTGCAAAAAGACAATCAAGAAGAGTAGGATTTGTGGAAGCCTTGACATTTCGGTTTGATGTTTTATCATAAGTTTTGAAAGCCCCTCGATGTAGAGACATTTTAAGTAATCTAATTAGCAACAAAGTTCCTTAGAATATATAAAACAATCGCCCAAGATAGTCAATATTTTATCATATCAACAAAAATGAACAATAATCAAAGTTAAATATCCGAAGTTCCAAAAGAGTAATTAATTCCTGACCTTAATTGCAGCCACTCTTTGAGCATGAAGCATGGGATCACGATGGATGATTTTCATTCGCTTACTAAATAGACCAGTTTTGGCATTCAAACTCTGCAATCACCAAACTAGACAAAGAAGATTAATTTATGATAGGGCCACTAAATATTGATGTCTTTTCCTTTAGTAGAACACTTGAAGAACAAATATACGCAAATGCAAAACTGAGCTTCAAGACAACAAAACAATACTCCTGTCATGTTTTCTACATGCAACATGTCAGGTAAGGTTGAAGCAGACACTAACTTTTAGAGACCGGCTGATCTTCAGTCCGACTTCAGGAGGTGGTGACTGGTATACTCGCTTTGATTTTTTCTTCACATCCAGCTTTATGTCTAAATTGTCAACTTCATCATCTTCCTTCATTTTGAGAGGAGAACTGCGAGGAGGAAAATAATTAATAAAGAAAAAAAGATCTAGGATCACTCTGCATCACCAGAGAAAATATGTTCGGCAGTAACAGGGCGACCTCACTTTAACCACACAGTTTGATGTTATAAGCCTTTTTCTGTGATTTTGAATAGCACATAGATTACTTATTTCAATGCACAAAAAGTAAGTGTTCAAGGTACCTTTTAAGATACGTGCGTGGGTTTTAAAATATGTGTGTTTAAGAGCAAGTAAATATTTAGGTTTAAAATACCACTCAGAAAAGTAAGTGAAACATGGAAGAGTTACTAGTTTGATCTGAAAATTTAAAGCAACAGTACATGACCAGATAAGAAAGGCATTGGCTAACATTTTATAAATTAGATGGCATATACAAGGCAAGGAAAAATATAAAATCTGGAAATCTAACCAAGTGTGTAAGTTAAATTGTTAAAATAGGAAGGTTAAGAAGTTACATTGAGCGGGCTTTCTCCCATGGTCGTTCATCAATTGACTCTTCCCATATGACACAATCTCCCGAGCACTGACGACAAGTCATTATGCCCTGTTACCATAAGCAGAAGGTTAACAATTTAGAGTTGCCCTTGAAAATCAATGCCTTATTCCTTCATAATAATTATGCATCATAACTACCATCTAAGGATCCCACAATCATCCAACCCAAATAAATTAAAGATAAGAGGTAAAGGAAGAATAATGTTCGAAACAAGATTCAACAGAAATGAACCAATTTGGGCGGGTTGTGATATTTAAGCACACTACTCTTCTTATTATTAAGTGCACATGCTTCTCATGTTTTACTGATACACAATAAACGGGAAGAGTATATACCTTCCCAACACACTGTGAACAATCTGATCTGGACCTTTCTATACCACATTCTGAACAGGGAGTATAGCCCCTCCCTCGGCAACTTGGGCAAGGTAGCTCTCTGATATACTGCCCATTTGGACCGAACCAGGATCTTGGTTTGCGTGCACCCAAAGTAGCATTCCTAAAATTAATAAAGCTATATTAGGAAAACATGAGAAGCATAGATGCAGACAGAAAATTCAATAAAATCCAACCGCGAAAAATAAAATTCATCTAATGTATCCAAAAAAAAAAAAAAAGAGCATTGATGCAGATAGAAAATGCTAAAAACTGCAAAATCAAAGATTGAGTAGGTCACTGAAGAAGAAAGCAGGCAACTTTAACCGTTCGCATAGATGCAGCATATAATCTTTAGCTGAAAACAATGCCTAGTTGTACTTTAGCCCCCAATTAACATATATTGGGCCAACAATATCCCAAACCCATGTACTATAAGCAATAATAAACGAAGAAAATCCATGATTAACAGAATTAAAAATGAAATGCTATACATAAACAAATGAAAGCTTAGGACTTCGGAAAGTTATAGACTCGCCTTGGCTTTAGATTGGCCTCGAGCCCGAAAAAGTCCTCAGAAGGATCATAACCCAACTGCCATTACAATCCCAAAATACCAACAATCAAACCAAATGCAATCAGATTTTCCACAAAAGTTAAGAGTTTGAGAGAGAGAGAGAGAGTGCCTGTGTTGCTTTGGTTGAAGAGGAAGTGATTCTGGGCACGAAGCTGCTGCTACTACAAGCCCTTCTCTTCGAGTGACGGAAGAGCAAGAAGCGCACGCTCTTCTCCCTCCATTGCGGAGCAAGTCCTAAGCAGCACAGCGACGACATTTGACATAAAAAAAGCTCGAGATTTTGCAGTCTTTGTTGCTATAGTACTGACATCTCACGGGTGGCTGAAAAAGAGGCAAGGGGACGCGCCATTTCACTCTCGAGGTCCACGTGGCACGCGATGAGCCCATGAGTTAATGGGCTTGGGCCAAAACTTAAAAACAAAAAACGTCAGCGGTTGGTCCTTATCTGGCCCGCCATCGATTAAAGCATATGAGCCGGGAAGAGACTGAGTGACAGAAACACAGAGAGAGAGAGAGAGAGAGAGAGAGAGAGGAGTGTTAAGGATGCTGAGACTACACTCGCTATCTTCACCGGCGGTGGCTGCACAAAACCCTAACCAAAACCCTAAACAGTGCCTTGCTTCGGAGCTCTCAAGCAGAGCTAGGGTTTTCAGCACCAACAGCTTTGGCTTTGCTCCGAGTTTGAGCTCATCGAGGAAGAGGCTCTCCTTGAAATGTCGCCAGTCTGAGTACTTCGACCAGCAGAGGGCCAGTACCGCCTCTGCCCCTAACAAACCGTCTCCTCCTGCTCCACAAACTCCCGCAGGAGGTACCTTTCTCCGTTCTTACTATTTTATCTGTTTGGTGTTATAGAAAGTTGCTTCAAAATTGGATAGAGTTAAGGAACTGTTAGGTTACTGGTTTATGAGCAAATGACGAATGAGAAAGTTTGCACCTTTTCCACTTGATTCAGTTCTGTATATCCATATGGCCTGCTTAGGTCCATGAAGTACAGGGTCGAATTCGAACATGTTAAACTTAATTTTCCTTACCACCAAAGAGGGGGTATGTGTGGTTAAAGCTTGCAAAATGCTGGATTAATGTAAAGAGATTTAACTAGAATTTATTTGTTTTTGCTGTGATTAATAGATGTGTTGGTTTGGTTTGCCTGTGTAGGAACTGGGTTGCCGCCTAGGTTTTTTGTGGGTCACTCAATATACAAAGGAAAGGCAGCTCTTACCGTAGAGCCCAAAGCTCCGGAGTTCACAGCTTTAGATGTATGTTTGGTTTGACTGATGCTTCATTTTGTTTTTTGTAAGACTATGGTTCTTGGGCTATATTTGGACTTATCAACATGAACTGTGATTATGTTGTGGAAGGTCTAATTGCTTGTTATTGTGATGGTCTGGTGTCTTGGGTAGTCAGGGGCATTCAAACTCTCCAGGGAAGGCTTTGTTCTACTTCAGTTTGCTCCGGCAGCAGGTGTTCGTGTATATGATTGGAGCAGAAAGCAGGTGATCCGTGCTACTTTTGTTACTATGAATACTGAACAATGTATGGATTTACAATAAATTTAAGAATTAAAAACTTTTAGTAAATGATAATGGTCAAATGTTTAATTTGAATCACCTGTATTTTCAAATTGCGGGATCCTATAACCTTGATTGTTCACTTGTCATTTCATAATACTTCTATTCAAAAACATTGAGGTGTATGGTTACTACTTACCATTAATAAAACTTTATGGTAACTGTGTGTGGTTACCACTTATCATAATTGGAATTACGATGATTGCTAACATATGCAAAGTGACAATTGGGTTTGTGTAGGTATTCTCACTATCAGTGACAGAAATTGGAAGCCTGGTTTGCCTTGGCTCGAAGGAGTCCATTGAATTCTTCCATGATCCTTTTAAGGGGAAAAGGTACCATGCTAATTCTCTCTACTTCAATGTTTAATGGAGAGTGGAAATTTGAACTCCTTCAGTCTCCCTTTTTTTGCCTTATCATGGATTTCTGTAAAACTGATGGTGTTGCCTGTGCTCTATTATTTGTATAATGGATTTCTAATATCATTATTGAGATATCTAGACAACCAAAAAGGTTCAATTTTGTGATTCATTGTGACTGCAATAACTTGGTACCTCGCGATATGTGTCTGATGTCCGTGTATGTAGTACACATGATCATATTTCTGTGCATCTTGTACATGTTTCAGTGAACCTGGTTATTTAGAAGATCACATAATGTAAGTAATAAAATATGTAGAAAACTGTTTTGTTTTGCAGTGACGAGGGCAAGGTCAGGAAGGTGTTGAAGGTGGAGCCTCTTCCGGATGGATCTGGCCATTTCTTTAACCTCAGTAATCCTCTTTTTCCTTGAAAGCTTAGTGGTGAACATCACAATAATATTCGCCTTATTTGCCATACTAAGTGATTTAAGGCAGTGATTTTTTTTCAATTTTCAATCAATGTTTTGAGTATGGTTATTTATTGTTCATACATCGATGCTTTAGACAAACTTTCCCATTTATTCCTCAAGCGATGGACTTTTCAGTCATTACTAGACACCATTATGTTGCATGGTTAAACAATGGATATGCACATGGAAGAATTTAGGTACCGTATGTGAGCCATTTACTTTGCTTATTGTATGGTAGTTATGTTTTTAACGTATATTCTGTTTCTGTTATCATTATGGCATTGTTCAAGGTGTTCAGAACAAGCTTATCAACTTGGATGAGAGCGTTTATATTCCTATCACCAGAGCAGAGTTTGCAGTTCTCAAATCAGCTTTCAATGTATGATCTCTCACCCCCTCTCTCACACACCCACCGACCCAAATTATTTCCTTGTATAGAAGATACATGGATTTCCTGAATTCTTACTGGTTAGGACTCATATCTTTCTGTTCTTTGCAGTTTATCCTGCCGTACATTTTAGGTTGGCATGCCTATGCAAACTCCATAAAACCAGAAGATTCGAGCCGTATGAATAACTCTAGTTCTAGATATGGAGGAGATTTTGAATGGAGCCGGTAGTGGACATTGAGGGAACTCTTAACTGCAAATGATGTTCTTTTGATCTTAATCATTTGTGTTGTATCTGTTCTGTTATTAAACGAGTCCTCAAATTTTGGCTATTCGTTATGGAAAATTTAGTGCAGATTGAAGAATGAAATGGCTGACCCTGTTCTTTTCTCCCATCCAATAGGCTTACATTTAATCTATCTTTTTGAGTCCTGAGGGCCCAAAACTTTATGGCATCATTTTTCATCACCATGTAGCCAAAAATAGATGATCCTGTTATTTTTTGCCCTCACAATTCTCATTTTTGCACGAGATTTTCATTTTAATTCTCATTTTACAGTGGACCGACCCAAAGTTGTTTTTCTTTTCCTTCTCTCTTTTAACAGTGGAAAGTTAAAATTTCCGATACTCATTAACTTTTCAAATATTATTACTTTTATGTTAACTACGTGTTATAAGAGATGGTAATTTACGGATTTAAAATGTTAATCTCTCTCCCTCTCTATAATTTAGACTATCATTTGTATTTAAAAAATAAAAATAAAATAAGCTAACTGATAAGTTTCGCATTGCCCATTAATAATAATTTTTGGATTCAACACATTGAAATGTCACAAATAAATTAGTAACGAATGAATGAATAATTAAACAATGGACACGTTTGTATCCATGAAGTTTCTCTGTATCTATGCAACATGTATGTTATAATTTCTAGCAGGAAATGGTTGGTACTTAGTTATCTTATTAGTTGATATTCTAATTGTTGAGGTCCAAAAAATTTACAGTTGGGTCCGAAAACATTCTCGGCCTAAAACGATATATTATTGAGAAAAGACCCGATTTGGAGCACATGAAAGTTCGCCATGCACAAGTCACACTCCACATGCCATGCCAAATAAATAATTCGTCATACTAAGAATCGATATTAAGATTATAAAATGTATTAGCTCTATAAATCCATGCTAATTATCCCACCAAGCATCATAATTAAAACATGCCGAGCGACATGCCATGCCAAGCACGAAATTGTTATCTCACACACAACCACGCTACAAGCCTAATTGGGCTCAAGCCACTCAAACGCCTGGGGCTTGCTTGAGTGGGTTGTGGCATGGATGGTAATGAATCAACATGAGGCTCATTGATGGGTCGAGAAATAGAAGGTCTCGGGTTGCTTGGGAGTCTCGAGACTCAAGCCCATTTCTTAGGCCCAAACATGTGGGTGAAGCACAAGAGAGAAAAATAGCCCAAGCAAAATAGCCTATTGACACAACCAAAAAACCCAATGTTTAACAAAAATAGCCCACTTGCTTAAGGAACCACCTTGGCCCATACAAAACCCCAAAATAAGCCACAAAAATCTCAGTCCTTTGCTGAAAAAATAGAAGCCACATAGAGAATGTCTGCAGGATCATTGAACAGAGCTGCTGGGAGGTTCCAATACATGGAGGAAGCAAGTTTCAAAGCCAAAACATTCAAGGAACCAGGGGGTATTAGCGTGTAAGATACCAAAGAGAGAAACACCCTTCAAACCAGCATATATATCCCAACTCCTTTTCTCATCAGACTTGGCCATAGAAAAAAGGGAAGAAAGTAATAAAAGAGATAGCTGGGAATGGAAATCTGCCATTGAGACAGCTGCGGGGAAATGGGGCCTTAAGCTTCAAAAAAACTCTGATCTGGTACAAATAGACAGAAGGGATTTCATCAAAATGGGAAGAGTCAAGGAGGAAGATGAGAAAGGAGAGGAAAAGCTTGGCCAAAATGGGTAGAAGCCATTAGGGTTTCTTGAGAAGCAGTGGTTTCCAGCGGCTATAAAATGAGGCTTCTCCTACCTAACAAATCCAACCTAGATTCAGAGAGCAAGTTTTCTCTCTAACTTGCAAAAAACCCAACAATCTCGTGCACTGTTCACCCTTTTCTTCATTCTTCTCTTCTGGCAGACAGAGTATCTGTCAAGCTGCCGGAAGAGCATGTTCTTCATTTCTCTCTTCCTAGCCAAATCTCCTACAAATCTCTCCTTTCTCACCTTAACACTTCCATTTTTCCCCCTAAGAAAGCCTAAATTTCTCATTTTGACTTTGCTTCCATGCCATATGCCTCTCATGCCAAGCTCAAAAGTTTATCTGTAAGCATGCAAAAATTACCTGTAAGTTGCCATTGTTTTGGCCAATGAAGGTAACCAAAATACTTCCTAAGGCTCTGCTGCCCTTTTGAAGTATTTTTGGGACTTAATTTTCAAACTCAGACAAATAGAACAATTTCATCAGTCTGCCATTTAAGGCAGCTCAACTTATTTACAGTTGCCGGAAGAAAAAAATCCCCTCCACTAATAATTTTACTTATTGGCTGTATTCTTGTGCATGATCTAACTTGATTGACTAATATATTGTTTTAAACTATATACTGCTGCACAAAACGTCATGCAATTATTAATATTTCATTACACAAATAAGACAAACTTCTTGGTCGCTCTATCCTATGGCTAAACTACTTTATTTTTAAATATCTTGCAAAAAATAATAATAATTATCATAAAATAATATTTGCAGAAGTGCTTACAACCCAGGTTGCAAAGTGTAGTCGTCCCCTCCATTTTTAGTCCAACTGGAAAATACTTTCATATTCTAATTAACAAGTTTTTATCATAATTCACTACTACAAAAAGTGAAAAAGACGACCAGAAAACAACGACGGTCTAAGTGAAAACCGTCGTGGTTTATAAAAAGACGACGGTTCTAAAAACACCGTCGTGTAATACAACCTTAGACAACTAAAAAATGGAGTTTCAAATGGCTGTTCAAAAACAACGACGTACATAATTAAACAACCGACGTCTATTTGAAACAGATTTCCTCAGTGTAAAATCAATGCCAACAAAGAACGGCAGAAGTTATGAATCGACCGATGTAGAAAGTAAAGACGACGATTTCAATAAAAACTGCCGTTTTTACTCATAAAATAACACGACGAGGTTTTCGTATAAGACGCCGTATAATTACAAACAAATCCACGGCTTTAAAATACAAAATATCGCCGTATTAAATTAATTTACAACGACGGAAAATATAAATATATCGACGTCATTCTCGTATAGTTCTACTACGTTATCTTTAAATCGTACAATAAAATTTATCGTCGTATTTATTCATTTTATACGTCGTACCTTTAATTTTAACGGTCGTCTTAATAAGAATTTTTGTTAACAATTTTTTTCTTTGATTTTCTTATCCTACGTCGGTAGATCTACTTAATGACAACTACTTAATGACAAGAATTGAAATAACCACGACGGTTTATATAGAACACCGCCGACATAATCAGTTTTGTCTGAGATCTTACCAGATGGAACTCTGTTCCACATCATAATCTTAACAGATGACACAGATTTGCAAATATTGCGTCGTGTTATATTGCGTCGTGTTAGTTTACAAATTCTAGAACATTAATTTCCCTCATTTTAAATTTCCTCGGGAAAGAAAAATCTATTTATCACGCTTTGGAATTGAAAACTAAAACTGAAAGAATACGGGAAAAAAAACTCCATTTATAATTTAAAATTAAAATCCACGTCGGTTGTAGTACACTTAACGACGTTTAACAAAATAATCTACGTCGGTAATTATAAATCTACCGCCATCGTAACTTAATATAGACGACGAGAAAAGACGACGGTAGAACAGAAAACCGCCGTTGTTTCAGTTTCTTTAACATATCTTTCTGCAGGACTTGTGTAGTTCAAAGCATTGACAATGTCTTCATCATATCTCCCAGAAACTACTGATTCAATTGCTCATGCTTTAGAGGCCATCTGAAGCCATTTCTATTCTTTATCGCATTCTTGAAACCCATCTTCTTCTTCTGAAGCTCTACGGATAAAGGAAGAGGCTATCACAATAAATCCGACGGATCTTCTTAGGCAAGAAAATCAAGCAGAGGATCAGGCACATCTGATCTTCAGATTTCCCTGAGAAGCGAACTTTCCTTCGACAGCGAGTGGAGGCCAGGCTTGCATCTCTTTTGATGGAAAGCAAGGAGTATTCAGAAGCACTAAGTGTCCTATCAGGCTTGATCAAGGAAGTGAGAAGGCTAGTTGACAAGCTTCTTCTTGTGGACATATATTTGATGCGAGTAAGCTCAATTTCTCTTTGAGAAAACATCCAAATTATTATCTTTGAGACATGAGAGACTGAGAGAGGAAGAACTTGGAACCTTAAATGTAAACCGAAAATGAATGAAAGCGACAAATTTATAGAATAAATTTTTAAAACCAACGGCGGTCCTTGCAAACAAACCGCCGTTTAAATTGTAAAATCAACGTCGGTATGATCGACGTATATTACAGAAATCCACGTCGGTAAATTAATAAAAACGACGTGTTAAATAATATACCATGACGCGAGTTATTACTTATGTACTTTAATTTTTGAGTTTACTACGACGGTACCTACAAACTACTGTCGTATTTATTTACCACGTCCGAAGTTAAATGTACCGTCGTATTTTGTAATTTATACGTCGTAGTTATATGTAACGCCGTATTATTTTTTTGAAATGGTTTTATATGTAAGCAACTTTTCGTCTACTTGACTTACACATTTGTTGTTTTTATATTCTTATTTTATTTAAATCTGTCATCCAAAAAAGAAACTTTACATATTGCAGAATATTAATTTCCTTCGTTTTAAATTTCCTCCGGAAAAAAAACTCTATTTATAACGCACTGTAATTGAAAAATAAACTGAAAGGTCACGGGAAAAAAAATTCTATTCATAATTTAAAAATTAAAATCCACGTCGGTTATATTAAACCTAACGACGTTAAATGAAATGATTCCACGTCGAATGAAAAATATTGCGTCGTTTTAGTTAAAAACGACGTAGTTAAATGTAACCGCCGTATTATTTTTTTGAAATGGTTTTATATGTAAGCAACTTTTCGACTTACACATGCACTGTTTCCAAACCCGATTAAAAATTTCAATCTCCCAGAGAAACCTTTTCGTCTTTTTTCCTTGTCAGAGCATTGTCAGAGTTTCTCATCGTCTTCCTCTCGTCTTCTTCGTCGTCTCTGAACTTAAACATCGATCATCTTCCTCTTGCTTTCATTGCACGCAAAAGGTAAGCTTTCATTTTCACTATTTTGGTTACTGTTTTGCATGCTCATACGTTTTTTGTTTGAAAAATCTTTTTACCTTTTTTCTGGCCAAAATCATTTTACTTCTTTCCAAGTTTGATAAAATATACAGACAAAGAGAGAAAGTTTCCAACTTTGAAGACAACTACATCAACTAAATAAGACGACGGTAGACCACGACGGTTCGTCAGTTGTTCTAGCGTCGTCTGAAAATTGACAAAGTTGTTTTTAAAATAATAGTCTTTTTTTATATGCTTGTTTAATTGCAGGTTTGATTTCGCTGAACAATGGTTTTTGTTTTTCCCTTATTTGATAAAATATAAAGAAAAAGAAACTAGGGTTGGTATCTAATATAGACGATAAAATATAAATAATAGTTTACCACGACGGTGTATTACTATTGACGTCGTGTGAACATATATACCACGACGTTATATAAATAATGGTTTTAAACATTTATTACGTCTGAGATTATTTCATTGCGTCGTCTAAAATCATATCATACGTCGTATTTTTTTAATACCGTCGTTTGTGTTCTTAATGTTTTCCTGAAATATTTTCACTTGCAGTTTTGTCTGTTAAAATGGTTTCTCAACAACAAACTAAGGATTCTGGCTCCAAGAAGCTTGGAATGGTAGCTCCTCAAGATAAGTCTTCGAAGGAGATGAAGTCTTCGAAGAAGATGAAGTTTGCTTCATCATCTGCTGAGACAGAACAAACCAGCCAGACAACAATCTCAGATGATTCAAAGACTGGTCGAGGTATGAGCACAATGCCTCGTGTTGTGAAGAGAAAGCTTCAGAAACTGAGGCCAATTGTTGAGTACAATAAAAGGGGGAAAGGTGTTGGCCAAGCACATATTGAGATGCAGTCGTATATTGGTGTGTTGGCACGCTCCAGGATCCCACTTGTGGACAAGAAATGGTCCCAAATCCCCAAGGATATAAAGGAGCAGATTTGGGAAGCAGTTGACATGGCTTTTGTCGTAGGCCAAGGGGGCAAGACCTCTGTTTTAGCTTCTGCTTCCAAGAAATGGAAGGATTTCAAGTCTACACTAACGAGGCATTATATCCTTCCATACACCAATGACAGGGAGAAATTAAGCCAACCCCCTGAAACATATAAATTCATAGAGAAAGCACAATGGGATGCCTTTGTAGCTTCAAGGCTATCCAAAGATTTTGAGTCTGTGCATTCTCAACATGCACAGATTAGGGAGAAACTCGAGTACAATCATCGATTGTCTCGAAAAGGATATGCTGGATTGGAGGATCAATTGGAGGAAACCATGCCTGGGGTAGAAATTGATCGATCTACCTTATGGAAGAGAGCTAGACAGGACAAACATGGTAACATCCCTGATCCAAAGGTGGCAGAGAAAGCAAAATTAATTGTAAGCCTACTATCACTCTGTTTTAAATTTTTATTAAACTGTGAATTATTCTTATTACGTCGTATGTTATATTTTTCGTCGTGTGAATGATATTACCACGTCGAAAAGTTTTTAAAAACGTCGTTAAAGGTCTAAATAGGAATCACTACTATGTTTTCTGTAATTACAGCATAAGACGTCGGTGGTTCATTTTCGCGTCGTGTGAATGATATTACCACGTCGAAAATTTTTTAAAAACGTCGTTAACGGTCTAAATAGGAATCACTACTCTGTTATCTTTAATTATAGCATAAGACGTCGGTTGTTTATTCATTTCGTCGTTTTAAATAAATAACCACGTCGGTATAACTACCGTCGTGATAAGTTATAATAACGTCGGTTTATACGTTATTGCGTCGTGTGAAATTATATAATACGTCGTTTGTACATAAATAACCGTCGTGTGTTTTTTTGTTTATCTTTTTTTAGGATGAATTGCAGAAACAAGTCTCGGAAGGCAAAGTCAGAGTAGATGGCAGCAATGATGTGCTGACCATGGCTTTGGGCCCCGAGCATCCAGGCAGACTGAGGGGAGTTGGTGCTGGTGTTTCCCCAAGGCAATATTTCAATTTGCCCAAACCACAGAGGGTGAGCTTTGACGACCGTTTGAAGGACAGTTTAAGAGTTCTCCTTCAAGAAGAGACTAAAAAGATGGAGGCTAAGGCAAGGGAAGAGGCCTTAAGGATGGAGGCTAGGACAAAACAATTGGTAGAGGCTGAGAGGGAGCATTTCCTGAGTCAGCTTTCCCAATTAATTCCCAATTTTGATCCAAGCATGCTTAAACCAAGAATTAGCCAAAGCCCCAAAAATCCAATGTCTGACAAAGCTAGCTGCTCTGGAGGTGATGTGAGATCCCTACATTTGGAGGATGATACTGCCAAAATGGGGAAACATCAGCCAGATGAAGAGAAGGAAGAAGAAAAAAGAGATGAAGAGAAGGAAGAAGAAAAGGAGAAAGAAGATGAAGAAAAGCATGACGACAAGGTATGTTCACATAACTTTGCCTTTTTTATTTGTTTTTCAAAATTTCAGACGTCGATATTTTTATTTAATCCGTCGTTTGTTTAAAACTTAGACGGCGGAATTTTTTTAAGACGTAATAAAATATTTAAACGACGGTTTTTGCACCGTCGTTTAAATGGTTTCAGACGACGCTTTATTCATAAAACCGTCGTCTTTATTGAATTACCACGACAGTTTTTTCACCGTCGTTTAAATACTTTTAAGACGACGTTTTATTACTTAAACCGTCGTCTTTATTGAATTACCACGTCATTTTTTTTATTTCTTTAAACAGGTTATTGAAGTTGGTGCTTATTCAAATATGGAGGCGCCATCTTCTTTAAAAACCCTTTGTCGTTTTGTGGAAACGACACTCCTGCCTGAGGATAAGACACTCCAATTTACAATTGATAAGGAGGTGTTTGGTGGTGAGCGCGATACCTTCCTCCTGCCTGAAGATATTACACAATTTGCAGGCATGGAAGAAATTGGAGCTACTGTATTGGCTGTATATATGAGGTTTGTACTTCTAAAATAATACCTCGTTGGTTTATATATTGCGTCGTCTTAACTAACTAACCACGTCGTGTTAACTAACTACCGTCGTGATAAATATATTATAACGTCCTCATCTATTTCAGTACGTCGTGTGAAATATTATAATACGTCGTTTTTTTATACATAACCGTCGTGTTTGTTTGTGCTGACTTGTTTATATTATTTTATGTATTTAGGTACTTACACGATGTTTTGAAACAAGCCAATATGTGCAGCATGGTTGGCTTTATCGACCCTGCTACAGTTAGTGCCAACTCTGGCACAATAACTGAAAGATCACGACTGGTAGCAGCTCGACTTCAGAAGACAGACGGTGAACAGCTTTTCATGATGCCTTACAATCCAGGGTTAGTCGCCTTAGGATTTTGTTTTTATGATTTTCAATAAATGACAGCTTATAAACTAACCACGTCGGTGTTTTATTTTATTTAGTCGTTTGAAACTACTAACCACGTCGGTATTTATTTGTCGTCGTGATAAATATATAATGTCGTCGTTATCTACTTTATTTCGTCGTGTGAAATACTATAATACGTCGTTTTTGTAAATAACCGTCGTTTTTATATTAATTTTGTGCAGCCGTCATTGGATCCTGCTGATTGTAAGAGCAAAGAAGGAGACCGTCTATTTTCTGGATCCTCTGCCAGGTCATCGTGTGGTCGACGAAGAGGCGAAAAACATCGTGAACAGTGCTTTAAAAATATATAATACCCACATAGGCCGAGCAGGACGTAAAAATGTAATTTGGAAAACTCTCTCAGGCACACCAAAGCAACCCAGCAATGTCGAATGCGGGTATTATGTGATGCGCTTCATGAGGGACATCATCATGGATCCTTCCTTGGGGTTTGAGAATAAGGTAAGAAGAAATTACCTTCATACATTTCACGTCGTTTTTTGTATTATCAACGACGGTCATGTAAAATTAACGTCGTTGAATGGATATACTACGTCGGTTATGAAAAATATCGTCGTCTGTGATTGAATTTCTTTTTATTTATAAACCCTAATAGTCATTGTTTATGCAGTATGCCAAGGGAAACCAGGAAGCTTCATACCCCCAAGAAGCCATTGATGAAGTCCGGAATGAATGGGCAGAGTTTGTTTTCCAAATTATTAAACAGGGCAATTATTGAACACTTGATATTTATGTATAATGTACAAATTTTCTCTATAATATGTAATGTAAAAATTTGTTGAGGTTTTCTTAAATTAAAAAAAAAACAAACATACAAATTGCTTAACCGACGTGTAATACTTTTCCAACGACCTAATAAAGTCACAAACCGTCGTATTTTGTTGTTTCGTGTTTTAAACAATTACGACGTAAAAATATAGTTAGACGACGTTCTTTGAACAATTGAGTCGTTTATGGTTTACAACATCTTCAATTTCTTAAGGGTTCAGGGTATCATCGACGACGTTTATGTAACGACAGCGGTTAAGTCGTTGATATATATATTTTACGTCGTATAGTTAAATAGCCGCCATGGTTTCTCATTTTAACGACGTCATTTTAACGACTTAGTAGTCTATTACAATTTACAACGTCTACAATTTATTAACACCGACGTGGTTTGTTGTTGTGGTAAGAATATTTTATTATTTTTATATCAAAATATTCAAAATAAATTTAAAATAAATCAGAAAATTGAAAAGTCAACTCCTATGAAGTCATTGATATATTTTCTTCCACATAAACCTTGAAAAAATTCATTTTGAATAACAAAAATTTAAAATGACCATCCAAAACAAAATTGTTTTGATGAGTCATAAAATCACTTCTAGTTTTATGGTTTAGGGTTTAGAGTCTAGGGTTTAGAGATTAGGGTTGTTATTTATTGGGGTTTATTTTTAAAGTATAATTTTTGGGTAGTCTAGGGTATATGTTAGGCTTTAAAACCATAAAACCTTTTATAAACTTAATTTTTTAAATTGTATAATTTAATTTTATGGGTTTAGGGTATTAATTTTTAACGACGGTGGTTGGGTCGTGGAATACATATTTTACGTCGTACAGTAAAACATACGACATGGTTTACGCTTTAAACGACGTCATTTTAATATGTAAGTCGGTTTATATAATTTACAACGTTTTTAATTTCTTAACACCGACGTGGTTTCTCATTTTAACGACGTCATTTTAACGACTTAGTAGTCTATTACTATTTACTACGTCGACGTGGTTTGTTGTATGGTAAGAATATTTTATTATTTTTATATCAAAATATTCAAAATAAATATAAAATAAATCAGAAAATTGAAAAGTCAACTCCTATGAAGTCATTGATATATTTTCTTCCACATAAACCTTGAAAAAATTCATTTTGAATAACAAAAATTTAAAATGACCATCCAAAACAAAATTGTTTTGATGAGTCATAAAATCACTTCTAGTTTTATGGTTTAGGGTTTAGAGTCTAGGGTTTAGAGATTAGGGTTGTTATTTATTGGGGTTTATTTTTAAAGTATAATTTTTGGGTAGTCTAGGGTATATGTTAGGCTTTAAAACCATAAAACCTTTTATAAACTTAATTTTTTAAATTGTATAATTTAATTTTATGGGTTTAGGGTATTAATTTTTAACGACGGTGGTTGGGTCGTGGAATACATATTTTACGTCGTACAGTAAAACATACGACATGGTTTACGCTTTAAACGACGTCATTTTAATATGTAAGTCGGTTTATATAATTTACAACGTTTTTAATTTCTTAACACCGACGTGGTTTCTCATTTTAACGACGTCATTTTAACGACTTAGTAGTCTATTACAATTTACAACGTCTACAATTTATTTAACACCGACGTGGTTTGTTGTATGGTAAGAATATTTTATTATTTTTATATCAAAATATTCAAAATAAATATAAAATAAATCAGAAAATTGAAAAGTCAACTCCTATGAAGTCATTGATATATTTTCTTCCACATAAACCTTGAAAAAATTCATTTTGAATAACAAAAATTTAAAATGACCATCCAAAACAAAATTGTTTTGATGAGTCATAAAATCACTTCTAGTTTAATGGTTTAGGGTTTAGAGTCTAGGGTTTAGAGATTAGTGTTGTTATTTATTGGGGTTTATTTTTAAAGTATAATTTTTGGGTAGTCTATGTTATATGTTAGGCTTTAAAACCATAAAACCTTTTATAAACTTAATTTTTTAAATTGTATAATTTAATTTTATGGGTTTAGTGTATTAATTTTTAACGACGGTGGTTGGGTCGTGGAATACATATTTTACGTCGTACAGTAAAACATACGACATGGTTTACGCTTTAAACGACGTTATTTTAATATGTAAGTCGGTTTATATAATTTACAACGTCTTTAATTTCTTAACACCGACGTGGTTTTTCAGTCGTCGTTATATAAAAAATTCAAAATAAATTTAAAATTAATCCGAAAAATGAACGGCCTTACGTTCTTAATCCGAAAAATGAAGTTTCCGTCGTGGAATATTAAATTTACGTCGGTACTTGTAGAATTTCGCCTTGGTTTTTCTTTCGACGTTTTATAACGCGCGCGCTCTAAAAATTTTCGCGCGACCTAAATTTTTTTAGATTTGGCTCTTAGTCTTATACTTTGATCCCTGAAACCTAAAATTTCAGATTTCACGCGACATAACATTTCGCTCTCTCACTTCTGCTCTAATTAAAAGTTGCACTCTCCAGGCTCGTCGAATCTGTGAGCTCGTCCAACCTGTAAGTACAAACCCTATCTTCCCCTTGTAAATTCATTGAATGATATTAGGTTGTTTTGTTAAAGGGTTTTAGGTATATGCTTTGCGATCTGTTAATAATGTGCTTATAGGTATGGGTTCATGGATTTTCTGTTTAATGGGTTCATGACAAGATCAAATAAAGGTGTACTTTTGCTGGAAATCAACACAAAAAGACACATCACCAACTTCCAAATGATTTCCAGCAAAAGGACACCTTTATTTGATCTTGTCATTTTCCGCTCTGGAGAAGGTGCAAAGTGCACCAATGCTTATAGGTATGGGTTCATGGATTTTCTGTTTAATGGGTTCATGGATTACATTATCTGTTATGTTGAATTGGGAATGGATTTAATTTTGTCGTATCTTTTAATCACCCTATGTTATGTTGAATTGGGAATGGATTTATTGTTTTCATGCTTGGTTTCATGTATATGTTGGTTTCTTGCTTGGTTTCATATATATGTTGTGTTCTTAATGGGTTTTGTGTTCTTGAAAATAAACTGAGACACGACGAATTTTAAGGCATACGACGACGATTACACGACGGTGTTTTTAAACTACCGTCGTTGTATTACTTATACACGACGGTTTTTTCATAAACCGTCGTTTGTATTACGTATAATAGACGACGTCTGTTGAAAATCCGTCGTCTATATATGCCAAATACGTCTGTTTTTGATTAAAACCCGTCGTCTCTGTTGTTTATTACTTGCGATTAGATCATTGTATAATCTGCTATAGTGATGGTCATTGCCTGTATTTTCACTTTATTATAGATAATAGGTTATAGTGTCGGAGATGGATAAGTCATGGATGCACTCGGATAGAAGATCGAAGGCATATGAGTTTGGGGTGGAAGCATTTTTGAACTTTGCTGTAGAAAATCTTCTAACTACAACACATATCCGTTGTCCATGTGTTAAATGTGTTAATTTGAAGTTGTTTGGGGTTGGAATTATAAGGGATCACTTATACTTTAATGGAATTGACCAAAGCTATAAGAATTGGACATTTCACGGAGAACCTTGGGAAGCAACTACTAATGCTAGCAGAAATGTTGAAGAAGATGATGGCCATAGTAGGTACAGTTTTGTGTCTGAAGAAATTGATATGGATGATAATGATTTTGGTGATTTTGGTTCGGATCCGTATGAGTTTGCCAATGTGATTGGGGATGGAGATCAACCAGTGTACCCTGGTTGTAGAAAGTACACGAAGTTATCGGCATTAGTGAAGTTGTATAATTTGAAGGCAAAACATGGGATGAGTGATGTCTGTTTTACAGAATTATTGATACTTCAAGGCGATTTGCTTCCAGAAGGAAATACAATACCAACCTCCATGTATGAGGCTAAAAAGACTTTGTGTGCATTGGGGCTGAGTTATGAGAAAATGCACGCATGCCCCAATGATTGCATCTTGTATAGGAAGGAGTATGAGGATTCAACTAATTGTCCTACTTGTGGTATCTCAAGCCAGCGAAGGTGGTGTGGTATTTTCCCCCAATTCCAAGGTTTAAAAGGATGTTTCAATCACATGAGACAGCTAAGAGTTTGACTTGGTGGCATGTTGCTAGAAAATCAATTGACGGTCAGATGTCTCATCCGGCGGATTCCCCGTCTTGGAAACTTCTTGATGATAAATGGCCTGAGTTTGGTAATGAGCCGAGAAACTTGAGATTGGCTCTTTCATCTGATGGATTCAATCCCCACAGTTCTCTAAGTAGCAGATATAGTTGTTGGCCGGTTATCTTAGTTACATATAATCTCCCTCCATGGCTGTGCATGAAACGAAAGTTCATGATGTTAACCTTATTGATTTCCGGTCCTAAACAACCCGGAAATGATATAGACGTCTACTTGGAGCCTTTGATTGATGATTTAAAATCCTTGTGGGTTGGGATTAGAGGAGTGTATGATGCACATAATGGAGAATACTTTACACTCAGAGCTGCATTAATGTGGACAATTAATGATTTCCCCGCCTATGGAAACTTATCTGGTTGTGTTGTTAAAGGATATAAAGCTTGTCCAATATGCGGCGATGATACACCTAGTCACAGGTTGAAAAATGGCCACAAAATTTGTTACATTGGGCATAGAAAATGGTTACCAATCAATCATCCATATAGGAGGCAACGTGCAGCTTTTAATGGGAAACCTGAATATGGCATACCTCCAGAGCCATTAACCGGAGAAGAAGTGCTGCATATGGTTGAAAATGGTGACAGAGTTTGTTGGAAGAAGAAATCAATATTCTTTGATCTCGAGTATTGGAAATACCTTCCTGTGAGGCATGCCCTAGATGTTATGCACATTGAGAAGAATGTTTGCGATAGTATCATTGGTACATTGCTGGAGATCCCTGGAAAAAATAAAGATGGGATTGCTGCTCGATTAGATTTATTGAACATGGGGGTCAAAACTGATTTGCAACCCGAGTATGGAGAAAGACGTACTCGTTTGCCTCCTGGGCCTTGGAATTTGTCAAGAGCAGAGAAGAGAGAGGTTTGCAATTCTTTCTATGGTATGAAGGTCCCTGAAGGTTATTCTTCAAATATTAAAAATCTTGTATCTGTACAAGATTCAAGACTTCTTGGCCTTAAATCACATGATTGTCATACCTTAATGCAACAATTGCTCCCTGTGGCAATTCGTTCTGTTTTGGAGAAGCCTGCAAGGTATGCAATAACTCGTTTGTGCTTCTTCTTCAATGCTATATGTGCAAAGACTGTTGATGTTTCCAAGCTAGATAAGTTGGAAGAAGATGTAGTAGTTACTCTGTGTTTGCTTGAGAAGTACTTTCCCCCTTCATTCTTTGATATCATGGTTCATCTAGTAGTACATCTTGTCAGAGAAGTTCGTCTATGTGGGCCAGTATATTTTAGGTGGATGTATCCGTTTGAAAGATATATGAAAGTGCTGAAGGGGTATGTTCAGAATCGTACTCGTCCCGAAGGTTGCATTGCTGAGCGGTATATAGCTGAAGAAGCGGTAGAGTTTTGTACTCAGCATTTATCTGATGTTAGTACAGTTGGAGTGCCTTCAAGCCAAAAGATGGGAGTTTCAAAGCCATTATCAGGTTGCACAGTGAGCGTAGTTGATCAGGACCTGTTGAATCAAGCACATCTATATGTCTTGGAGAATACGGAGGAAGTCCTACCTTATATCGAGTACGTATGAGTTTTATTCTTTAAGTTTCCATTTAAAATTATTTCTTATGTTTATCTTATATATTTGGGACCGTAATGCTTGAATTTTTCGTGTCATGTAGGCAACATATGATCCACATCAAGACTGCTTATCCAAAATTTAGAAAGAGAACAAAGTGGCTGCAGGATAAGCACAATAGCACTTTCATTCAATGGCTACGCTTCAAGGTATATGTTGTTGAATAACGTATTTCTCTTTTAATTTTCTTCTTATTTATATGTTAGGATGAATTAAGATATGATTAATTTGCAGGTTCAAAGTGAAGTTGAGGAAGACAATCATGGCGTATCAGAAAATTTAAGGTGGCTAGCAGCTGGTCCAAACATGTCAGTGCCATTATATAGGAGCTATCTTATTAAAGGTATTAAATTCAATATCAAGGCACAAGATGATGTGCGGACAACTCAAAATAGTGGAGTTTATTTACTTGCACATACCATGCAAGTTGCTAGTGCCAAGGATAAAAACCCAATTCTCTCAAATATGGGTTTCTATGGTGTCATTCAAGAAATTTGGGACCTTGACTACCAAAAGTTTACAATCCCAGTCTTTAGGTGTGATTGGATAGATAGTTCTGGTCTTGTAGTCGACGAACTTGGATTTACCCTTGTAGATTTGAGTAAAATTGGACATAGGAATGACCAATTTGTTTTGGCTTCTCAAGTCAAACAAATATTTTTTGTTGACGACCCGATGCATCGTGGTTGGTCGGTAGTGTTATCAATGCCTAGTAGAGAATATAATGATGTTATTGGTGATGAAGTATTAGGTGATGTGATAATTGAGTGTGAGCCATTTACTAGAGGGATGCCAAATGTTGACACATTTGATGAACTGGTAGGTGAGTTAGGCGGTCAAAATATTCGAGATGGGTGTGAAGATATATGGATTGAATGATGCTTATGTAATTGGCAGTGTATGACATTAATTTTGTAATATATTGTAATGTGATTTCTTCACTTTCTACGTTCAAATAAAACACGACGTTATTGTGAATCAGTTATTCAGCATATTTACCGACGTCTTAAAGCAACGTAACAATGAAGAACCACGACGCTATTGTGAAGCAATTATTCAGGATATCACGTCGGTGAAGGATAAAGAACCGCCATGTAATTCAAAATAACACGACTCCAATCCCATAATACCGACGTCTAAAAAACGAGATATGTAATCTGAACGTTAAAAAATACGACGTCATCATACATTTTCCACGTCGCAAGTTCTTTTATAAACGAAGAGGAACGAAATTAATTCCGACGGAAATTCATTATAACCGCCGTCTAATAACAATTAAACGACGTTATTTGTAATACGGCTCCCATCATAATCTACGCCGTCTATATGTTCTGTAATACGGCTCTCATTTATTTGGAACCGACGTTGTTTAGACGTTCAACGTCGTCTATATTATTAAGTGCGTCGTGAGTAATGAATACATATAAATACAACGTCGACTATATAAATGTATACGTCGTAAATAATGACACTGACAACTATTTCCACGTCATCTTTTTTAGATAAAATCGAAGTGGAAAATTTATTTCACGACGGTTTTTTGTAAATAAGAGACGTTGTAGAACTTTAGCAGACTAAACACGTCTGTTTTTATTGTTTTCCGACGTTGTTGTATTTAACAACGTCTAATATTTATGGTCGTTGTTTGTTTCTGAAAATAGGACGTATAAATTTTTTAATACGACTCTCATATATTTGTAACTGACGTTGTTTAGTTTTTCAACGTCTACTATAGAAACACATACGTCGTAAATAATGACACTGACAACTATTTCCACGTCATCTTTTATCAAAAAATCGAAGTGGAAAATTAATTGTACGACGGTTGTGTTTATATGTGCGACGTAGTAGGTATCAATAACGTCGTCTTCTAATGTATTTAAAGACGTCATATTTTTTATTGTCGTGAAAATTATATTTAACGTCGGCGTATTTTTATTGTCGTCGTTGTATGTCTATCTTGCGGCCTTGTTCTCTTAATATGTGTCATATTTTCCCTTTTTAACGACGGTCTTTTTAGAGAATTGGTCGTCTATTATCATCATCGATTGCTTTTTTTAGATCTTTTTGCAGTACAAAGACGTCGTTTTGTATTTTTTGATGACGTTGTATTGTTTAACAACGACGGTTATTTAGCGTCGTGGTTTATGAGGGAAAAGATGACGGTGGATTCCACGACCATTGAAAAACCAAATACACGACGGTGATTTACCGTCGTCTTTTTGCTTTTTTGTAGTAGTGATTATGTCCAAGGTTTTTAAAATTCAACATTAATTAATTCAGTAACTTCCGTATGATGCGGTCTTTTCGACACACACACACAATATATCAAACTCTAGTCCCCTCTCTCCCAAAAAAGCGATTTAATTTGTAATGCCATTTAATTAAATAAATGATTCGATTCAATTATAATTGTTGGAAAAATATGCTGTATTTGAGCATTTGAAGGGGCGTTGACTGGCATGAAAATATATGGACCAATTTCATCATATAATCTGAGCTTTGGCTTAAAGTAAACTTATGGAAGTTTGCTGGATTAGGATTTGTTCTTTTATAACGAGAAATTCTAGGATTGTATTCATAATTTAGTCAAAAAAGTCACTAGCCATAAATGGCCAATACAAACTAGCCACAAAGGGCCATTACAATAATAAAGTGGTATAACATCAAAATTTAGACAATTTGGTGGGGCTCTACTAACGATCACACGGAATAGAAGAAACTCTTGCATAAATATTCTAACTAAAATTACAAACTCAGAATAATAAAAAAAATTATAAAACTGGAAAAAAAAACCAAGACATATAACAGTACAAATAAACACATATGAAATTGGTGGTCCTTAATTAAACACATAAAATCGCATTTAGCAAATTGCTACATATAATCATATTATATTATACGTGAGGACGTCAATCTATTAATTTATTAAATGCCTAGTTAGATAAGTTTAATTAGTTTTTATTTAGACACTTGAATCAGCATCCATTGACCTAGTTTTATATAATAAAGACCAGTTGGTTTTGTTTACTAAGAATCTTAATTATATACAAAGAGTTTTCAAAGGTTCTTTTAGATTGATTAGTAAGTGAGTGGCTTCCTAATCATGTGCCTGTGAACCATCAAACCGTTGGGTTGAGCTGTCAACATGTACAAAAACCCTTGACCATAATTATAGTTGTTAATTTTCTTAGCTAGATTTTGTAAGCATGTTTATTAGAGTACTAAAACCGGATTATACGACAAGATCATTGCTTATGATGTGTAACAAGTTAGAATTAATTAAGTTTTCATCAATAGCCTATGAGTCTGGACGTTGAACTTGAACAAGTTGTTTAATTTTTAAGTTGATTTGCATCTGCTGATTGCTGAAATTAAAATCTGTAAATATATTATGTTTACTAGCTAAGACCAGCTGGCTGCTGAACATTAATTTCCTAAATTTTGTCCTTAGTTTTTACTTTTGTCTTATGCGAGAGATTATAGGATAGTATGGTAGTACGATCACGTGATATAACTTGTCTATGTGTTATGCATTAATATTATTATATAAATTATACCACGTGACTATACTACCATACTATTTTATAATTGCTGAAAGCTACAAGTTTGAACTATTCATAAGTCTTAATAATTCCATTAAATTTTCCTTAAATATCAATATCTACACGTAATGGTACTCTACGTTTCCAAAAAATTTCCTATAGATTAAGAGAAGAGTCTCGGGTACCTTATTAAAATAATTATCTTTTATTTCTTGTGGCCGCCGGCCCACTTTTTAATTAATGAACCACTTAATTTATTTCACCCGATGATTTCTGTTTCATGCTCTAAGAATTGGCCGTATACCGTAGTGTACTCTCTCTCTCTCTCTCTCTCTCTCTCTCTATATATATATATATATAGATAGCTCAAAGGCTTCAAGCAATTTGCCTCCAAATAATTCGTCTATAATTAGAATTTGGAGGATATGAGATTGTGACAGTGCAGGAGGGGATGGATACATGACTCAGAAAATTTTACAGAGTTTGGTCGAATTAAGCTCTTTCTTTCACCAATTGACCTTACTGGGCAAGGCAAAGATCAATGTTTTTGTCAATTCAAATAATTCAAATTAATATATATATTTTTTACTATTCGAATGGAATTGTAAAAGACTGATCTTTATGCTCAAAGCTTATCTAAGTGGTGCCAGTTACTATGAAGAATCAATATTTTTTTTAATTAACTATACGATATTTATGAAGATATATTTTTATAACGAGTTAATGTATTTACAATAAAATTACGCTATTACAATACAATTATTTATAACTAAGTAAGTATCAAACTTAACTCACCACAAATATATATATATATATCGTCATTCTCTAATTAAGTGAAAACAACAACTACTAAATCAAATATGAAATCAGTGAATTTGGTTAGCGATGTAATATATGATGTGCACCTCAAAAAAAAAAAAATTGAAAAGATTATTAATTGGTTTGATCTTTCATCATAGCAAGGACTTCTTCTCTTCTTCTTCATTTTTATTTTTATTTTTTATAATAGGGACTTCAATATTTAAGTAAAGAAATAATATAAGACAGAAAAAAAAAAAAAAAGGTTGAAGCTTCATGTATTTATGCTTCAACTTCAAGACATGTTCGGGCTCGTTTGGGACTGTTTTTCTAGGAAGCACTTCTGCTCATAAGCGCTTCTAACAAAAATATTTTTATTATAAAGTTGTTGAAAATTTCATTAAAAAATCGAAGTGCTTCCTGAAGAAGCACATGGCACGTGCTTCTCCATAAAACGCTTCTAAACTTTTCTGCCAAACGTTGTCAAAAGCGTTTTATATTGTCAGAAAGCGTTTTTAGCCTTTCCAAAAGCACTCCCAAACCAGCCTTTCATCATTTATTTTAAAATGTCATTAATTCTTATTATCATATGCTCCAAGTTGACAACAATTTCTCTAAGCATATATACGACAACTGTGGCTTTCGAAAGGTCAGAATTAAGTTTCATTCTTTTATTTTTTTGGTTATAGAAATATGGTTTTAATTGATGCAACCCAAGTTATTGATCTTAATAATGGTGGTGGCACGTTGCAGATTGGATATTTTTAATCAGGATTAGCTAAATTCATTAATTTGTTTAATTTATTATATGATGACGATGTTTTTCCCATTTTCTTTTGTTTGCTTTAATGTACCTTTGTCGACCTCTATATGCTCTTAGCAGTCACTAGCCATATATTCTGTAGAAAATAAATTTCAAAAACACAATTATTTCAAATTTAAAGGAAAAAATACATCCAAATAAGATAAAAATTATATATAAACAAGGATACAATAAGAAAAAAAATAAATTATTGACACGCAATTGAGCACGAATCGAGAGACTAATATATATATTAATTAAAAAGTACTAACATAAATAATTATTTGCCGAAAACGTTTTCTCTCATACTCCATAAGAAATAACAAGCCACCATTTTCTTAGTTGACCTAAACACGACACACATATGTAGACACAGAACCAAACCCCATATTTCACCATGAATAATTGGCTTGCCATTTTGAATTTGACAACCAAAGTGGTGCAATTTGATAGGTTTTTGAACATTGTCACTCACATTCGCAAAAAAAGAAAAAAAAGAAGAAGAGAACTTTATCACGTAGAATGACAAATGTTAACACATACCTGCAGGCTGCATATAGAAAATTCTAACACATTAGTCCACCATTTTTTTTAATTGTGACGTACATTTGTTTTTGAAAAAATAGAAAATAAGCGTCCCCTCTGGTTTCTGAAAAACCCTCAAGAATGAGACAACATTGGGGTTTTTTTATAAATAAAATAGAAAAGATAAAAAATTACACCGAAAAAGCACCGAAAATCTGAAGGACCTATGAGATTTGAGAGGGGGGTGAAGGAAGTCAGTGGAGTCAAAGGTTTGATGACGGCGGATGAGGTTTGACCCAAACAAGGCAGGCAGTCGTGTGACGTTTTTACAACTCTAAGTCTCTCTGCCGCTCTGTCTCTCTCTCTTTCTCTCTCAACAATGTTGAAATTGAACATAGCCATAGCTACCTAGCTACGTCTGTTTATATAATTTAAATAATTTAATATCAGTAATGGTCCAAACTTAAAATATTGAATTGCTTCTTGGAAGGTATTTGGCTAATACCCGGCTGCTCTTTAAAAAACTGTGATTGGGTTGTATGTATGTATATGCAAATTAAAGATAAGCACTGGGTGTATATTGAATATACACAAAGTCAAAATCTATAGGCTCCATCTCTCTCTCTCTCTCCCTACAAATATAGAAGAAGCCAAACTGCAGCTATGGAAATGCCAAAGAGGTGTTCAAAAGCAATGGAGAACAATAATACTGAGGAAAATTCTTTCCTTGGAAATACACCAGTGGAAGACAAAACTAAGAAATCTGATGATGGTCATGATGAAGAGGGTACTTCCATGGAGATGGAAATAAGCAAGGTGAATTTCATATGTATTTGCATGCCACTTATTTAAATAAATGTTGTTGAAAGTTGAAACTTGATGAGATTGTTCACTCTTTTTAGTGTTCTCATATTCCATTCATCATCATAAATTTATTTCTGATTTAAGAGTACTATATATTCTCGTATTTTACGTATATATCGTCTTGTTTTGATCTTAGTCTTCCTCATCCATGGATATCACAATACAGGGAGGACATGGGTGGCTGGCTGAACCAGAGCAAACAAACACTTTGATGCCGTCTTCTTCTGCTGGAAAAGATAGAGCCCTTCTCAAGCACCCACAGGTGAGAAAATTACAGACTTAGAGTAAGAAGGAAACACACATGAGGCTGTCTTGTCTATAGAGTTATTAATAATTTCTTTTTCTTTTTGTGTTTTGATCAAATATAGCTGATTTAAGCATATAGCTAGGATGATGAAATCTTAATCTCATCAGCTCATATAGAATAGATCTGGCTTATCATCAAAACCTATGCCTTTAAAAGATGCTCAAATGAATCTAGCAGACGGGCCCACCAAGTCAATATTTATTTAAGTCGTCATATGAACCACCATATCTTGATTTCATTCAGTGATATTAGGTCTAATTAATGTTTTTTTTTTCCCATGTGCAAATTTTTATATCTCAACATGATATAATTGAACTCGACACCATCTACTAAATCATTTGCTTTTTTCTTTTTTCTTTTTTCTTTTTTTTTTAATTTAAAAAAATTAATCTAAATCATTCATAACTTTGTAAGATTTCACGAAAAGTTAATTCATAAAATTAAGCCAAAAAATATTTGTATTGTCACCAGGAGAATGAGCTCCAATCAGCTAAAGCTAAAATGGGGGAGGTTAAAGAAGAGAATGAAAAGTTAAAGCTGTTACTATCGCAAATCGTGAGGAATTACCAGTCTCTTCAGATGCATTTTCTTGGTCTTCTTCAAAAAGATGAAGAAGCTAAGAAATCTATGGATCCTAGTAGTTCTGCTCGTGATCAGTCGAACGAACAAGACGAAGAAGCTGACGAACTTGTGTCCCTTAGCCTTGGAAGAAGCTCAAGCACTGATCAGCCCAGAAAGGATGAACAGATGAAAAAGACTAGCCATTTCAGTAAAAATGGGAAAGGTGACGATCAAGAAGGACTCAACGGAGCTGGACTTGCACTGGAATTGGGCTGCAGATTCGAGCCAGCTGCTGATCAATCAACTGAAGTTGTTATGAAGAATTCAAGCTCTGATAATAGCTGCGGAGACCCCAAGGAAGATGACCCGACTGAGATATGGCCACCTAGCAAGACTTTGAAGACCACAAGAAGTGGGGATGATGAGGTTTCACAACAAACCCATTTGAAGAAAGCTAGGGTTTCTGTCAGAGCTAGATGCGATGCTCCAACGGTTAGTATATGTCAAACTTAAATTAACCTTTCAAGCATAATTTTCATGGATGCCATCAACAATATACTGAAAGTTACTTGCATGCTAGCTTGCTTGAATAATTTATTATCGGGCTAAGCTTATATTGTCAGATTGTAAATGTAGATCACATATTCAAGTGAAAAAATTAATTTAATCAATGATTTTGATTCACAATCTTTGTATGTTGCTTGACAACATGATTCTTCATCATGACATGCACGGCTAGCTATTTTATATCTACTTGATCATGGATGAATCGAATATTGTTCTATAGATGCATGATGGATGCCAATGGAGAAAATATGGACAGAAAATAGCAAAAGGAAATCCATGCCCTCGAGCGTACTATCGCTGCACTGTCTCACCATCCTGCCCAGTGAGAAAACAGGTATACATATATCTTCTGATCCTCAAATTATTTGAATATATTCTATTGCAAGCATAAGAAAAAGAAACTATTAAATAGCATTGCTTGGATGGTTAGTATATGAAATTTGTTATGTGTAATTAAGTAATCTTGTTCAACTTTCAGGTGCAAAGATGTGCTGATGACATGTCCATATTAATCACAACCTACGAAGGAAGCCACAACCATCCACTTCCTATGTCAGCCACAGCCATGGCCTCCACCACCTCCGCTGCGGCTTCCATGCTTCAGTCTCACTCCTCCATCTCCCAACAAGGCCACACCGCCATGGCACCCATCTCTGCCTCCACCAACCTCCAAGGACTAAACTTCAGTACAAGTACTCTCTCCCAAAATTCAAGACTACCACAACACTTCTATTTCCCCAACAGTTCAATCTCAACCACAAATTCCCACCCAACCATCACTCTTGATCTCACTGCTCCATCTCCCTCTCACTTTGGACGATTTCCTGCAGCTGTCTTCTCTTCCAACCCAAGATATCCCTCCACACGTCTCAATTTTTCCTCATCTCCCTCCTCTTCTTTAGACCACAACAACAACACATTGCAGTTGCAAGCACCTTGGAACAACAATCACACTGCAGCTGACTATTTGAACTATGGGAATAGAGTACTTAACCAAGTTGGGTCAACTCTAAACATGGGAAAGCAATCAATATTTCAAGAACCTAATAATTTGTACCAATCTTACATACAAAATCAGAAGCCTCCTCCTCCTCCTCTTCCTCCCCCTCCTCATCAGCAGTTGATGTTGACAGAGACAATAGCCTCTGCAACAAAAACAATCACATCAAACCCTAAATTCCAATCAGCATTAGCAGCTGCACTCACATCATTTGTTGGTACTAATAATGGGGGTAGTGCTACTACTGGGGTCAGAGAAAATCATCATCATCATCAGCATCAAAGTAGCACTTCTACAGAAAGTGCATCTGGGCTGAAATTGAAGTGGGCTGAATCTTTGACAACAAATCCAATCTACCCACCAAGCCCAAATGGAATAGGGTGCGCATCAAGCTACTTGAACAAATCTTCGTGATTATTGATTCGTATTATCTTCCTTAGTTTCTAGCTAGCCAGTCTTGGAGCAGGGGATGGTGTAATGTAAATTAAGTAAGACTAATACAGATTGTAAAATTTTATGTTACAGAATTAGAGATGGCAAAAATCCCCACGGGGGCCGGTCCTCATTGGGTCCCCGATCTTAATGGGGGGAGATTTCGGGGCCAAACGAGTATCGGATACGGGGATCCCCGAACTTGAAAATTCTCATACGGGTATGGGGAGGGGATGGTATTGGTGTCCCCATCCCTGAACCCGACCCGAAAATATATATGTTTATATTTAAATAAATATATATATAATTATAATATTTATGTTTAACCCTAAGTTAACTTCTCTCT
Organism: Prunus persica; assembly: GCF_000346465.2. NCBI lineage: Eukaryota > Viridiplantae > Streptophyta > Magnoliopsida > Rosales > Rosaceae > Prunus > Prunus persica. The sequence continues at coordinate 27,651,930 of NC_034009.1, forward strand.
CCTAATTCTTCCTAATCTTCTTTGGAATTTCATATTGATGTGATTTTGAATAGTTGAGTTGAACTTTATAGTTAATTTGGATGTGTTGAATGATAATTTAATATTAAATTTAATGTTAAAATGTATGATAAATATTTTTTATGCAAATAAATTTGGGGATTCGGGGCGGGTATGGGGAATAGTCCCCCGACGGGAACGGGAATGGGGATTCCCCGAAACCTATTAAACGGGGATGAGTTCAGAGACGGGGGCAGGGATGGAGAGCGGGGACGGAGATGGTATTGTCATACTCGACCCCTACCCGACCCGTTGCCATCCCAGAATTCACATTATTATAATCTATACATATTTTGTGGGCCAGTAGGGCCAAGTAAATGAACCCAACTAATTCCAAATAAACCTAAAGCCCAATGCGCATTCACCTACCTACACAAGGCAAAGCTAGCTTCATGCATGCAAAAACAGAGAAATAGGGTACCAAATACCAATTGGTTCTGGAAGAGTGTTTGAAATTAGAAAGTTATTAGCAATGGTGCCCGCGTGATGTTGCAGGTTTTGAAATCGTGTGAAATATGTATAAAATCGTGAAAATATACAGGGAAAATGGTACTATTTATATGAGGACAAACTACAGTAAACCTCCCAACATATAGGATCATTTACGAGTTCATACCCTATTTTGAAGACATTTATCAATACATGCTCAATGTCGCGAAAACTCTACAATTTGCTTAGTCCGTTAGCCAAACCATTAGTGAATCTATTAAATGCTAACGTAGATATGGGTTTCATTTTTTAATTAGATGGACTTACACGTGGACAAATAAATAATAAAAAATTCAAATTAAAAATTAAAGCAAATAAAAAATATAAAAAATCAAATAAAATAGAAAAAGGTAAAAAGACGCAAACAGCCCCATTCCATCCCCTCCTTTCTAGCCCAACTTCCAACCCACCCTCCGAGCCATCGCAACCCAGTTGTGCAACCAGCCTAAGTTGTTGGGGAGGAAGAGACGGCAAGTGGTGTTGGCGTGACTTGTGGATATTGACTTATTTTCCTTACACACCAAGAATTCCTATTATAATTGTAATTGATTTACTTTAATTCCTGATTTCCTACTGTAAATAGATTTAGGAATTTATTATTTACTTGCCCATTCAGGTTTCGTTGTATTATAAATATGACCTCCTACAAGGAGAAGAATATACGGAAAATTCCCACAAACAAATATTCTCTCATAGTTTTCATATTTTAGCATGGTATCAGAGCCTAGATCTTGGAATTGCTGACTCTAGTTTCAAACCCCCGTCGCCACTAGGGGTTGATGATTTTTTCAACCCTCATGGAGGTAGCACCACCGACTCCTTCTCTCATTCTCAACCAACCATCGTTGAGTTGAGTGCCCAGATGGCTATGCCCCTACAGATGCAGACTTTGACCTCGAACTCGATCTAGAATCAGGATCCTCTTTTGACGACCCCGACCCCGACCCCGACGATGACGACCCCAACCCCCACTCCGATGATGACCCCAACTCCAAATTTGTCTCTGATTTAGACCCCGATCCCGATTTCGACTCCGACTTCGGCCTCGACTCAGGCTCAGATTCCGATCCAAATTCCTACTCAACCTGTATCCTATGCATCTTCCGCTGTACAGATTATGACTTCTAGACTAACGACCCCGACACATGGACCAAATTGCGCATATTGTGGTGATCCGAGACACACTTGTGAGACTTGTTTTAAATCGCATGGCTACCCCGATTGGTAGGCTACTCTTACAGATCGAGGACAATGCAATATGACCAGTAATGGTACTGGTTATGGATTCCATACTTCCGATAAGATTGATTCCAAGAGCTGGATAATTGATTCTGGTGCAACTGATCATATGAAGTTTGATCCTAATGATTTTCTGAATGCTACACAACCTCGACGAACCTGTATTGCAAATGCCAATGGTGTTACTTATCTTGTGACAGGGGCTGGCACTGTTGCACTCTCATCCTCTCTCACACTGTCTAATACTTTACTTGTTCCATCTTTATCCACTAAATTGTTGTCCGTTAGTCAGCTTACTGAACAATTGAATTTTTGTGTACTCATTTACCCAAGTTTTTGTTTGCTTCAGGATATTCACACTAAGGAGATTCTTGGTCGTGGTACTAAGAGAGGGGGGCTATATTATGTCGATGACTTCAGTCCCGGCGTGGCTAACAGTGTGATACATCCCTTTGATAGCAAACAAAAGCAAATCTGATTGTGGCATCGTCGATTGGGACATCCGTCTTTTAGTTATATGAAGCATCTTATACCAGATTTATTCTCAGGTTTCAAAGACTCCGACTTCACATGTGATACTTGTATTTTGGCCAACAGTCACCGTGTGCCCTACCCGTTGAGTACGAACAAGTGTACTACTCCATTTACGTTAATTCACTTTGATGTCTGGGGACCTTCGCCTATCACTACTCCTTCTGGTGTTCGATGGTTTGTCACATTCATTGATGATTGTACACAGATGACATGGCTTTATTTGCTGAAGAATAAAAACGAAGTGTTTTCCCGTTTTCAGTCCTTCCACAAACAGATGAAAACTCAGTTTAATGCTCAAATCCAGATTCTTCGCTCAGACAATGATGGAGAATTTGTCAATCATGAATTTCAGGCTTACTTCCAACAACATGGAATTATCCATGAGACGACTTATCCTCAGACACCGCAACAAAATGGTGTTGCTGAACGAAAGAATCGATATCTTCTTGAAACCGCCCGAGCACTTCTGATTGACGCTCATGTTCCTCGCCATCACTGGGATGATGCTATTGTCACTGTAGTTCACCTGATCAACCGCATGCCTTCTGGTGTATTGACCTTTAAAACTCCCTTACAGGTGCTTGCGCAACACAGACCTCTGCCCTCTATTTTGGTACTCACACCCTGAATCTTTGGATGTGTGGCTTTCGTTCATCTCCACAAAAATCAACGTAGCAAACTTGATCCCTGTGCGCTTCGTTGTGTTTTTGTGGGTTATGCCACTCATCAGAAAGGTTACCGCTGTTATCACCCTCCTACCCAACGAACCTATGTCACTTTGGATGTGACCTTTCTGAAATCTGAGCTGTTCTTCCATGACCCATCATCCAATTCTGCGCTTTATGGGGAGATACGAAGTGAAGAACAGAATTGGAGCAACTTGGAAAACAAAGAAATTCTCCTATGTACAGAAATGATTGATCATCCCGAGTCTGGAGCATGAGATTACTCTCTGTTGAAAAGTGACCAATCGCTCATTCATAGCGATCAATTGCCTGACCCACTTGATCCATGCGAAGATATTTCTGATCCGAGTCTCACACCTACAGACAATATAGAACAACAAGATGAAGACCCCTCCTTCTAACTCAACAGTACCAACATACCAATCTCCTGAGAATATCCTTGAGGTAACTACTCCTACTAGACTTGTGCATTTAGATGATAAAACTATTGGATATCAATTACATTTCAGGCAAAATCGTGGGTAGCCACCAAACCGTTATTCACCTGATATTGGCAAGACATCCAAGTATCCAATTGCAAATCATGTATCCACTGAGAAGCTGTCTGAACCACTCAAGACTTTTGTGCATCAGTTGTCTGCTGTCCATATTCCAACCAAGGTCTCTGAAGCATTGAAAGATCCTAAGTGGGTCCAAACTATAAAAGAGGTGATGAAAGCTCTTGAGAAAAATCAGACTTGGACATTGGAGACTATACCACGAGGAAAAAAGACTATCGGATGTAGATGGGTGTTTACTATAAAACACAATGCAGATGGATCTATCGAGCGATACAAGGCAAGACTTGTGGCAAAAGGGTACACACAGACCTATGGTATAGATTACGAAGAAACTTTTGCACCAGTTGCAAAGTTAAACACCGTCAGAGTCTTATTGTCCCTTGTAGCTAATTTGGATTGGCCACTACACCATTTTGATGTAAAGAATGCTTTTCTACATGGCAAACTCACGGAGGAGGTGTATATGGACATTCCTCCTGGATATAATACTACTCAGACTGGAACAGTTTGCAGGTTACGAAAAGCATTGTATGGATTGAAACAGTCACCACGTGCATGGTTTGGACGGTTCACCATGGCAATGAAGAACAATGGTTTCAAACAGTGCAACTCAGATCATACTCTGTTCTTGAAACATCAAAAAGGGAAGGTAACAGCATTAATAATCTATGTTGATGATATGATTATTACTGGGAATGATAAACAGGAAATATCACAGCTACAAGACTATCTGGCTACGGAGTTTGAGATGAAGGATCTAGGTGGACTCAAGTATTTCTTGGAAATTGAGGTGGCTTGACCGCAGCAAGGCATATTTCTCTCTCAAAGGAAATATGTCTTGGACTTGTTGATAGACACAGGAATGCTAGATTATAAACCTGCAGACACTCCTATTGTTCAGAATCATCATCTTGGAGAATATCCAGATCAAGTTCCAACTAACAAAGAAAGATACCAAAGGTTAGTGGGAAGATTGATCTATTTGTCACATACTCGACCAGACATTCCTTATGCGGTGAGCGTTGTCAGTCAATTTATGCACTCTCTAAGTGAAGACCACATGAATGCAGTTCTTGGATACTTAGATATTTGAAGTCTGCACCTGGAAAAGGACTTATGTTCTCAAAGTATGGTCATCTAAATATTGATGGTTATTCAGATGCAGATTGGGCAGGTAATGTAACAGATAGAAAATCCACATCGGGTTACTTCACATTCGTGGGAGGTAATTTGGTGACATGGAGGAGCAAGAAACAGAATGTAGTAGCTTTATCCAGTGCAGAAGCCGAGTTCAGAGGCATGACTAAAGGGATTTGTGAACTTCTTTGGTTAAGAAAGTTGCTTATTGAACTCGGGTATAAACCTACATCCACAATGAATCTCTTTTGTGACAACAAGACTGCTATAGCCATTGCACAGAATCCGGTTCAGCATGATCGTACTAAACATGTTGAGGTGGATCGACACTTCATCAAACAGAAGCTTGAGGCTTAAGTGTTTCAGTTTCCTTTTGTGAAATCCGAGGATCAATTGACGGATATTTTGACAAAGGCGATTTCCAGTCTAGCATTCCACAATTCACTGGATCAGTTGGGCATTGGCGACATCTATGCACCAACGTGAGGGGGAGTGTTGGCGTGACTTGTGGATATTGACTTACTTTCCTTACACACCAAGAATTCCTATTATAATTGTAATTGATTTACTTTAGTTCCTGATTTCCTACTGTAAATAGATTTAGAAATTTATTATTTACTTGCCCATTCAGGTTTCGTTGTATTATAAATATGACCTCCTACAAGGAGAAGAATACACAAAAAATTCTCACAAACAAATATTCTTTCATAGTTTTCATATTTTAGTAAGTGGATGGTGTCGCAAGCTGCCGACTGGGGATGGTCAATCCGAAAGGGGTAGCGGCGGAATCACGAGGGCCTATGAGCGACGACGACTCCACCGGTGCCGGATGACGTTGTGGGGGTTTGGGTTCGCTACTTCGGAGCCTCGTGAGTTGAGCGAGGCAGGCCATGTCGCGAGTTGAGCCTGGGGAAGTCCATTCCTTGAATTATACTGAACGAATTTGAATTCTTCTATTTTTCTCAGCCAAGCATTTTCCATTTCATAGGCACTAACTTTTAGATGTTTAGATGTGGTTTTGTTTTGTTTGATGAGGAAAGGCAGATGATGAACGTAACTGTAATATTTGTGAGAGTTCAAATCTCGCTTCTTTCTCTGGGGAAGATGGTGGATGCGAGGGAAATGTTTATGTCTCCACCAATGAAAAGCCCACAACGCAAAACACTTGGATTGCTAGCATGGCAATCTTTTGGCCGTCGATGTCTGATGTCTGTCTTGCTCCTAATTTAAGCCATTGATTCACTCTGCAAACTTTTGGGTCCTGCTTTTTGGGTCAACTCTTTCAATAATAACATTTTGTGTTTGCTTTATTTACTTCAATAATAATGAAAAATGTAAAATCAATTGAGTTATTTCGTAAATTTGGATTGTCATAAAAATATATATATATATAGGTGTTTATCTTTTTATTTTGGCTAAAAGTCACTTTTGGTCCCTATAGTTTGGCACTTCAACCACTTTTGACCTTATAGTTTCAATTTCGTCAATTTTGACCCTGTAGTTTCGTATTTGTTGCAATTCAAGGACAAGTTAATTAGTATTCATGTCAATTTCTTTGACGATGTAAGGGGAAATTTCGTCAACCCAAAATCCTTAAGCATAAAAGCTAGTATGAAACTCTCCTAATTTCTTGAAATTGTCATTTGGGTTTAGGGTTCTTCAAAAATTGGGATTAGTGGTTGAATTTCAAGCCCTTATATGAAATGGGGAGAATTTCAAACAAGTTTTTATGAACAAGGGTTTTGGGTTGACGAAATTGTCCCTTACATCGTTAAAGAAATTGACAAGAATACTAACATGTCCTCGACTTGCTACAAATACGAAACTACAATGGAAAAATTGACGAAATTGAAATTACAGGGTCAAAAGTGGTTGAAGTATCAAACTACAGGGACCAAAAGTGGCTTTTAGCCTTTACTTTTTTTATTAAATAAATTAATACCTCCACTTTTACCTTAACAATACATGCTGTGGAAATTTATGAAACTGATGAGTTATTATTAAATCCGAAGCTTGGACACCCAACTACATATAATATAAATCTTTTCATGATTATGTTTCCTAATAGTGTGACAATTATTTGGAGTGGTGAGCGTTTCTAGCTCCAAAGTTTACAACTAAATACTTCTCTTTCGAGGGTCTATTCAATTACATTACAAATACTTTGCGCATTGAACTACAATGATGAGATGAGCAATGAGGGAAAACAAGGGGGTACTTTGTATCAAAGTTTTGGTTGGGATGAAGAAAAAGAAAACAAGATTTGAACATATCTAAGTTCAAAATTGTTGTTACATTGGCTTTCGCTTCTTCGGCACTCTCTGCAACTTCCTCCACTTGAGGTGGGTGTTATACGACCGCCCAGAAAAGACCATGAAAACAGACCCCCATTGCTTTGTTGACATAGGATTGCCACTCAGCAAGGAAGACACCACAATGCTTACTAACTTGCGGGTAGTGGTACTAATGATGGTGTTGGCTTAGAGGTCTTGCGGTGGATGAGGGGAATTCTATATCTACTAGACTACTACCAAGTACAACATTTTTACATGTTTGCCGAAAGGACTCTTTGAACAGGTAATTTATTTACTGGCTTCCAGTCTATTTAGATGGATATGGTTATATATGAATTTAGAAGTTATTATGTGATTTGCTATGGAAACTTCTTATTCTTATTTTTAAGACAACTTCTTATTATGCTTCTTTTGGATATTTGAAACTAGACTGAATGGATTAGAAGAGTCTATAAGAGATACATTGCTCTTTGGTGGCCAAAAGTGGGAAATCTCAAAATAACGTCATTAAATGCCAACAAAATCTCTAGGTAATTTAAGCGCTACATTCTACAGGCATACAAATTCAATAGTTGGAGGCACTTTTTCTCGAAGGCATTGCATAGCATGGTCTCTTGCTTTCGCTTCTTCGACCTTTTCAACTCCACTAACTCTTTCAAAAGATTCATTAAAACGCTGGACATGATGGATAATAATTTTCTCCAGTGCAACTGCACTCTTTATTAGGTGCATGACATGTTGAACAACACATGTATGAGCACGATACCCTACAATTTCTAATACCTTCAGGTAATGATGGGGGCATTCGCCTGCACTCTTCATTTCTCTCCTTCCTCTAAGTGTTCTACAATTCAACTGCAGCAAGAAAACATGCAAATTCAACACTGCGCTACATGAACTACAAGGACCATTAAATCTATTGGCATGTTTTGTCAACTGTGCAGCAAAAGTTGACATTTATGTTTTCTTTCTTATAAATTGGTAATGGAATGACTAGAGGATTAACAAATCACCTAAAGTGCACATAAAAATGCCCAAGTTTTAACAAATCACCTAAATTCTCAACAAAACAAAAAAGCCCAAGTTTTACCATGTAATCTACCAGGATATGAGTAATACTTTCAACACAAGTCTCTGCAAGAGAGGAGATGCCTTCATGAAAGAAGTTAAATGAAAAAGATTCATATCATAATTTGCCTTCACTGTTAATTCCAAATGCTTGACATTTGCTAATACAGGAAATACATAATCCCAATTGTAGACCTGAAACCCAAACAAGTTGTAAGGAACTACATAATCCAAAAGAAAAAAAAAAAAAACCAACACATCATAATTACATATACTAACCGCTAAATCAATATCCAGCATGAATATCTCCAGCTGAGAAAGGCAGCAAGAGAGTTGGGTGAAGGGAAGCTCTATGGATCTGCAGGGAAAGTATGACTCCTCCAAAAAATTACAAGCAATCCCCTCAGAAATGGTCACCTCAACAAGGAATGGTACATTACTGAGGAGAAGGTTGGTTGCATCTCCCTCATAAATAAATGAAACAAGTTTTGCGTCACGAATCTCAATGCTTTCAAGGGTACACCATTTTATAGCTAAATACTTTAATGCAATTGAGGGACCAACAACTCCTAACTTAACCAAACTTTTTGTGGCAAAAGACACTGTCAAACGTTCAAGAACTGGACAGTTATACAAGATGTGCTCAAGAACTTCTCCAGTCACATCAACAAATTGGAAATGAAGAACTTTGAGGAACTCAAATCCAATATTGTATTGGGAAGAGTGTAGACTTGGAATTTCATAATCCAAGTGCTTGAGCTTAAAGGCAGACTCTTTCTCAAGACATAATAGTTTGTGGGGGAATGAATAGGCACGGTTACGAGTAAAGCAATCAAATAGATGTAAATCTAACTCGAGTATTTGAACTCTCTTATCATTGCAAATTGAATCCATTTGTCAATGGAACTTGTAAAACGAACCCTACATGATTTACCCTTGTCAATGGAACTATCTATATCAAAGCAAACCCTGAATCGTTCAATGGATGGGCCTCTATGCTGTTCCACTACATGATTTACCCAATTGACGTATCTGAGGCTTTCCTGTTCTCTTAGTGCTGGTTGGAGTTGAATGAAGTTTTGATAAACTTCATCATCGAAAAATTTAGCATCAAAGTCGAGAGCCATAGTAGATGGCCACACATATTGCCATCGCTTGGAAAGGATACTAGTACTAGTTGCTTCCTTTAGGGACAAGAGAGACAATACACTAACAAGAACGTCATCTGGCAACTCACTGAGTCGGTCCACCAAGTTGTACTCGTCCCTATGTTTCCTTTTCTTTCTCGAGTTGTTTTTTCTTTGCCTGTGTTTCATTCCCATGTAGAGCGCGAACTTCTAATACATGAATTGGCCCTAAAAACAAAACATGCAAGGAGTGAGAACTGGCAGTGTTATCATATTCGTTACAGGGTACTCTTCTCTCTTCAATTTCATGAAGTTATCATATTCGTTAACCAAAAACATAACCGAAAACGATGACAACAATAAGGAAACCAAATCATAAGACACTTTATTATGTCAGGCAACGAAAAAAGTGTGCAAATTTGTACAAGTTAATATGTGGGACATAGAAGAGATCCAGCTTTCAAAAGCAGTTAAATCATATCTGGGAATATTTTATAAAAATAAAAAATTTTATAAAAATTTGACATCTGGGAAAACAGATACAACTTCCAAACCAACTGGATATGCGGGCAATAAATAAGAAAAAAAAAAAAAAGTAGAAGTTTGATTCCTGTGATATATAAAAAGGACAGAGAAAAAGATGCAAACTTTGGAACTTTTAACTGTAAACACGAGTGAAGTACCTTGAATTGGAGAGATGGAAAACTTGGGGGAACTCTTTACTTCACGAAATTTGTTTGGTAGTTCCCGGCTATGGTACTGATGGAGTGGTAAAGACGACGATGGCTTCAAAGATTAGATTTTTATTTTATTTTTCAAGAGGTAAGGTGATGAATCAGATTTAGGGGTTGGATTTCCGACCAAAATCGGAATTATATGGGGCTATATTTTGGGGATTGGAATTCAAATAATATAAGGTAAAATATTTTTTGATATATTTTCATTTGGCAAAACGTTATTTTTGGTCCTTGTGATTTATCATTTTTACCACTAAAGTTTTATATAAATTTATATTTGTATTGTTTAATTTTAAAAGGAATGAATTTTTTTTTAAATTTATGGACTGAATTGCCCCTCCACAAGTATCAGAAGTTAAGAAAATTTGACAAAAAATCAGTATTGTTCTTGAATTGCTTCAAATTGAAATCACATGAATCTTAATGGTTAAAATAATAAACCACAAGGACCAAAAGTGACGTTTTGCCTTCTTTCTTATAAATTGATAATGGAATGACCAGAGGATTAACAAATCACCTAAATTGCACATAAAAATGCCCAAGTTTTTATCCAAGTTTTAACAAATCACCTAAATTCTCAACAAAACAAAAAAGCCCAAGTTTTACCATGTAATCTACCAGGATATGAGTAATACCTTCAACATAAGTCTCTGCACGAGAGGAGATGCCTTCAGGAAAGAAGTTAACTGAAAAAGATCCATATCATAATTTGCCCTCACTGTTAATTCCAAATGCTTGACATTTGCTAATACGGGAAATACATAATCCCGATTGTAGACCTGAAACCCAAACAAGTTGTAAGGAACTACAAAATCCAAAAGAAAAAAAAAACCAACACATCATAATTACATATACTAACCGCTAAATCAATATCCAACATGAATATCTCCAGCTGAGAAAGACAGCAAGAGAGTTGGGTGAAGGGAAGCTCCATGGATTTGCAGTAAACGTATACCTCATCCAAATAATTACAAACAAGCCCCTCAGAAACAGACTCATAAATAAATGAAACAAGTTTTACGTCACGAATCTCAATGCTTTCAAGATCACACCATTTTATAGTTAAATACTTTAATGACAACTCCTAAATTAACCAAACTTTTGGTAGCAAAAGACACTGTCAAACGTTGAAGAACTGGACAGTTATACAAGAAGTGCTCAAGAACTTCTCCAGTCACATCAACAAATTGGGGATGAAGAACTTTGAGGAACTCAAATCCAATATTGTTTTGGCAAGAGTGTAGACTTGGATGGGCAGACTCTTTCCCAAGACCTAATAGTGTGTGGGAGAATGAATAGGCACCGCTACGAGTAAAGAAATCACATAGATAAATCTAACTCGAGTATTTGAACTCTCTTATTCATTGCAAATTGAGTCCATTTGTCAATGGAACTTCTAAAACGACTATCTATATCAAAGGCAACCCTGAATCGTTCGATGGATGGGCCTCTATGTTGTTCCACTACATGATTTACCCAATTGACGTATATGAGGCTTTCCTGTTCTCTTAGAGCATCTACAGCGCATGACCAAAACCGGGGGAAAGGCCCCCTAGGCAAGCTCAACAGCGCTCTAGTGCGAGAGAAGCAGCCCGGGCAATTGCTGGGTCCCACCAACCCGGGCAGGCCCAAGGGCAAGTTCCCACTGGGCTTCAGTCCGAGTTTTGTGACGTCAGCGCACGGTAACTCAAATTTTTTTTTTACCGTTGAAGCGTGAATTACACGCGCCAACGGTAAAAAAAATTTGATTTCCGCGCGCTGACGTCAGCCTTGACAGAACCCAACGGGCAAGTACCACGTGTCGCGACAAGGACGTTCCGATGATTTTTTTCCAGAAATCCGACGATCCTCGTTTTTTTGGCTGAAAAAATACCAAAAAATTATGTATTTTTTCCCTATAAATACCTAACCATTTTATTTACTTTCCACACAAAATCTTCATACAATTCTTCTTCATCCCCAATATTTTTTACTCTCCACTCACATTATTCACTTTCCAAACCAATTCTCCATACAAACTCTTCTCTACTCACATTTTTCACTTCCCACGCCAATTCTCCATACAAACTCTTCTCCTTCCAATATTTTTTACTCTTCACTCACATTTTTCACTTCCCACACCAATTCTCCATACAAACTCTTCTCCTTCCAATATTTTTTACTCTCCACTCACATTTTTCTACTACTTTCCATTTGTATAAAAAAAAAAAAAAACAAATGGCATCTTCTGTCGAAACCAGAGGCTCGTGGTCAACTCAGGAAGATATTGCGTTGTGTCAGTATTGGGTGAACGTTAGTCATGACCTTATCACGGGCAATGAGATGAAGTTCCATCATATGTGGAGCAAAATTCATAGAGAATTTTGTCAAAAATCGGGTTCCATTTGGACCGAAATGACGTTGTCTAGTAGATGAAAACTTCTAAATAAAGAGTTAGGGAAATGGAGAAATGCCTTGACAAAAGCAAGGGAGAACATTTGAAGCAGTCAAAATCTATCCGATGAGGTAAAATATTTATAATTGCCATTTTCATCAATTTAATGTAACTTTTTTTTGTGTGCATATTTTATTTCTTTTTCTTGCATAATTTTTTTTTTTCTTTTTGCATTTCCAATTTGTCTATATTTTCTTGCATAATCAATTTTATTCTTTTATTTCAAAATAGTTTATATTTTCTTGCATAATAATTTTTTTTCTTGCACTTCCAATTATTTATTTTTAATAGATCATACAAGCACAAATGTGGTTCGGTGCCATGGGGCAAGGCAAAAAAAGTTTCGTGCATTTCCAATATTGGGAAGTTGTGAAGGATTGTTCGAGATTCAAAATTATTCCCACTGATCCGTCAGTTGTGTTGAATGAGACGCCGCTCCACGATTCACCATCAACCGATTCGCCATTGGACTCCCCAATGGAAACAGAGTCACTACTCCCACGTCCGCTGAGACCTATTGGGAGAAAGGCGGCAAAGGCCAAGAGAGGGGGCACTTCGAATAATGAATGTGTACAATTATTGGAGCAAATAGCTAAGAACACCTCACTAAGAATTGAGAGAGACTTGAAAAGAGATGAAGTGGGCAAGGCACGAGAGTAAACATTTGCAATTCAACAGCAGCAGGCACAAGAAAAAGACATGGATGATAGAGAGATGAAAATTATGGCCATGGATACGAGTCATATGTCTCTTGAAACAAAGGCCTATTGGAAGCATAGACGAAGGGATGTGATGAGAAGAAAACTTTTCCATGACGACGGACCTAGCAATACGGATTGGTTAAATGATGAAAACCATTAGGTTGTATTGAAACACCTTTGTCATATGTTGTATTGTTGTATTATTGTATTATCCTTTAATTTGTTGTGTTGTTTCCTTTTCATTAAATAAAAAAAGCATTAAATAATATGACTATTTATTAAAAACATTTGAGCATCAAAACAAAGATTAATTAAAACCAAACCTTAATTTATTGCAAACAACACACAAAACAAACCATACATAAAAGCATAATAATAATAAATAAAAGCATAATTCCAAAAAACACCACACACAAAATAAAGCATAATTAAAAACAAAGCATAATTCCAAACAAAGCACTAATCTTGACTTCATCCATTGTGATTGCCTTTCATCTCCCACAAGTGTTCGATCAAGTCAACTTGACGTCTCTCGTGAACATATGAAGATTGCATTTCTTCATAACGATCAATCATAGGGTTGTTGAATCGACCATCCCGAACTAACGGTTCGGGCTCCATTGGTAGTCCATTTGGTCCCATCGGCCTTTCATATATTCTTGTCAACGCTGTGTTCATGGGATCGGGTTCAAACACCTCTGGAGCATCGTAGTCATACTCATCCTCCACAATCATGTTGTGGAGGATGATGCAAGTCATCATAATACTCCGCAGCACCTCCTCGTCTAGCATCCGAGCAGCACCCCTGATAATTGCCCAACGAGCTTGCAAGATACTGAAACACCTTTCCACGTCTTTCCTATAACGTTCTTGAAATGAAGCAAAGCTTCTTTCCTTCTCGGATTGGGGATTCGGAATTGTTTTCACGAATGTCGTCCACTTAGGATAAATTCCGTCGGCAAGGTAGTACGCACCAGAGTATACGGTATTGTTGATTTGGTACGTGACCTGGGGAGAATGACCTCGTAATACCTCGTCGAACACCAGGGATTGACCAAGGACATTGAGGTCATTCTGAGATCCGGTAACCCCGAAGAAGGCATGCCAAACCCAACAGTCGAATGAAGCTACAGACTCCAAAATTATACTTTTTTGGCCCTTTCGATTCCCGTACTCTCCTTGCCAAGCAGTAGGACAAATCTTCCACTGCCAATGCATGCAATCAATGCTTCCAATCATGCTTAGGAAACCTCAAGCCTCTGCTTTTTGTAGCAGCCTTTGCAGGTCCCTCGGCGTGAGTTTGCGAAGGTACTCCCTCGTGTACAAATTTTCCACTGCATCACAGAATCTCACAAAGCACTCTAGGATAGTTGATTTTCCCATCCTTGCAATCTCATCCACCTGCTCTGCAAATGCCCCATAAGCAAGTATCCGCAAAGCAGCTGTAAGTTTTTGCTCCGGGATAAGACCCAAAACTCCAACAGTATCATATTTTTGAATGAAGTATGTGTCGTAATTACAAATATCATGTATGATTTTTTGAAACAAATGTGGCTGCATTCTATATCTCTCTCGAAACTTATGACTAGGATATAACGAATTTGGGATAAAGTAATCCTCCAAGAGATTCTTACCCCGAGACTCCCTACGTCTGTCCACATTTGGAGCACGAGGACGACAGTGTTGCCTTGATTGATTAAGCATACACACCGCTGCTGCAAGCATTTGTTCCTCTTCTTCATCGGTGTCCCGATCTTCTTTAGCACATCTACGCCGGATTTCTTCCCTTTCTTTCTGTTGCCTCTCCAACACCTCCTCAAGTTTGACATTGAGAGTAGAATGTGTTTTGTAAAATCTGAGAAATGAAGGAATAGATAAGAGATGGTGTGAGAGGTATGAGTTGATGGTGTAGTTTTATAGAGGGATTCAGAAGATAGAGATGACACGTGGCACAATTTTAGAGGATGAAAATCTTATCTGAAATATGAGATTATAATTTTTAAAAAATATCTGAAAATCTTATCTGACAGAGATAACACGTGGCACAATTTTAGATGGTGAAAATCTTATCTGAAATATGAGATTATAATTTTTTTTAATATATGAAAATCTTATCTAACATGGGACACGTGGCACAATTTTAGAGAGTGAAAATGTTATCCGAAATCTGAGATTATAATTTTTTTTAATGAATATCCGAAAATTTTATCTGGAATAAGACATGTGGCAACCGAGATTCTTATCCGAAAATATTTTCTGAAAAATAATGGACACGTGACAACCAAAAATATTATCAAAAAATTTAATTACAAAAGATTATCAAAATTAATGGTTTAAAGTATAAAAAAATAGGAAATAAAGTACAATGAATAGTATTTGCCTTAAACTTGCCCTAGACTTAGTCCTCATGGGTGGAATCACAAATGACAAGGCTGCCACTATTCATGTGAATAGTGACAGCCCTTACTTGCCCTTGCCCTAGACTTAGCCCTTATGAGTGGAGTTGCTCTTAGTACTGGTTGGAGTTGAAGGAAGTTTTGATAAACTTCGTCATCAAAAAATTTAGCATCAAAGTCGAGAGACATAGTAAATGCCCACACATATCGCCATCGCCTGGAAAGGATACTAGTAGTAGCTGCTTCCCTTAGGGATAAGGGAGACAACATACAAGAACGTCATCTGGCAACTCAATGAGTCGGTCCACCAAGTTGTACTGGTCCTTACGTTTCCTTTTCTTTCCCAAGTTGTTTTTTCTTTGCCTGTGTTTCATTCCCATGTAGAGCGCGTACTTCTAATACATGAATTGGCCCCAAAAACAAAACACGAAGGGAATGAGAACTGGCAGTGTTATCATATTCGTTACAGGGTACCACTTCCAAACCAATTGGATATGCGGGAAAAATATGCAAATTGTGGAACTTTTAACTGTAAACACGAGTGAAGTACCTTGAATTGGAGAGATGGAAGAGCTGGGGGAACATTTTCATCTTTTCTTCGTGAAATTCGTCTGGGAGTTCCCTCTTACTAATCTGATGTAGATGTCACGGCGCTATGGTTCTGATGGAGCGGTAGCGACGATGGCTTAAAAGATTATATTTTTATTGTATTTTGAAAGAGGTAAGGTGAAGAATCAGATATATCAAAATGGGGAATTATTTGGGGTCGGTTTTGGGGATTAATGTTCGGATTAAAAACAAAAAGAGCATATTTTTCTGGTCCAGGCCCAAGTAACTGCTTAATTGACCCCAATTAATTCCGAATAAAACTAGTAAACTCGAAAGCCCAACGCGTATCCACTTACACATGGCAAAGCCGGCTTCATGCATGCAGAAACAGAGAAACAGGAAACTAACTGGTTCTGGGAGGAGAATGATCTGAGAACCCAAAAACCAAATTCTGAAAGCCATTGGAAGCACAAACGTTGAGGTACCAAATACCAACCAATCCTCTGGCATTAATTTTCTTCATCTTTCTTTAGCTGTTAAACAATTTCATGGTTTTTTGTTGAGAATTGCATTTTAGAGTATAGTAATTGCTTATTGAGCCATCAATTAATCAGAAAAATCAATCGATTGTGATTTAAGGGGATATTGCAAATTGCTTTTGTGCCTCTAGTGTACATATGGCACATCCACAACCCCAAGAACAAGAGGTCGAGAGTCCTAAAATCTCGGCCTACGACGCCTACTTCGAAACAGTCCAGTCCAGGAAGAAATTACCAGGTCCCCTACAAGAGAATTTGACATTTGCATTTTCAAAAGTTCCAGTTTCAGCTTTCCAAGGAGTTCCTGGAGGCAAAGGTAAATAACAATAATACCAATAATTAGCTGCTTCAAATTAAACATTGCCCTCTAAAATTCTCTAAAATTTTCATGATTTGCAGTGATTGAGATTGGAGCAGATACATGTATTGCTGATGCAGTGAAGGTTCTGTCTCGACACCACATTTTGTCAGCTCCTGTGAGGAACCCAGAAGCAGAGGCAAATTCAGATTGGAGTGACAAGTACCTTGGGATCGTAGATTACTCAGCCATTCTTCTTTGGGTGCTGGAGACTTGTAGACTTTCTCCATCATTTTGTTCAGCAACTGCTGCTGGAGTTGGTGGTGCAGGAGCTATGGGCGCCATTGGAGCTGTTGCATTGGGTGTCACTGGTCCTGCTGCAGTTGCAGGCCTAACTGCTGCTGCAGTTTGTTCTGCTGTGGCTGGTACTGCCCTCGGCAAAATAGGTGAAAACATTGCTACATTTTGAAAACAGTAGGAAGATAAGAAATAATAAAAAAAGGATGTTCGTGCACCTCGTCTAAGTGCTACATATAAAGACTAAGTGTCACTAGAAGAAATGGTTACTCGTTTATAATTTTACGCAATTGAATAGTTAATCTTTTGTCTCCTCACGAAGAGAATGCATTCTAAATTGGATCCACAACAAGCAGTTTGTGGATTCTACTTCTGTTTTGGCTCATCAAAGATAACCAAAAAAGTCATTGGGGAAAACCATATTTTCTAACAGGTGCGGCTGTAGAGAAAGGGGAGGCCAAAGATTCTCCCACAGGTGCCAATAATTTGAGCGAAGATTTCGACAGCATTATACTACAAGATGAACACTTCAAGTCAACCACAGTAAGTTTATCTCTACCAAGAAGAATCGCTTAAGTAACCTTACATGAAATTTACTTGAATGTTTCAGGTGAGGTCAATACTTAAATCGTTCCGATGGGCGCCATTCCTTCCAGTTGGGACAGACAGTTCTATGTTGAGTGTCTTGCTGCTACTCTCAAAATATAGGATGAGAAATGTACCTGTAATAGAACCAGGCCAACCCAACATCAAGAACTTCATTACTCAATCAGCAGTTGTTCATGGTCTTGAGGGGTGCAAAGGAATGGAATGGTTTGACTGCATTGCTGCAAAGCCCATCTCTGATTTGGGGCTTCCTTTTATGGTCTCTAATGAGGTAAGGTTGCCTAGGCAGGCCTCAGGTTACTTACTTTGGAATTTGGAGTTTGAATATTAATAATGTTCCTCTGTTTTATTGGGCAGGTTATTAGTGCAAATATCAATGATCCAATACTAGAAGCTTTCATGAAAATGAGAGAGAACGAAGTTGGTGGTCTTCCAGTTGTGGAGGGGACAAAGAAGAAGATAGTTGGTAATGTCAGCATAAGCGATATCAGATACTCTTTGCTCAAACCAGAGCTCTTCTCCAATTTCAGGTATTAAAAGGCAAGCTTTGGACCATTTTCACCTACCCTTTTCACAAGTTACATTCTTCTTTTTATTTTATTTTTATACAACCGATATTGGAGGAGGGAGGGAATCGAACCTAGGACCTCAGATACAGGGTTTCACAAGTTACATTATTCACAATGAATTTGAAGCACTAATCTGCATAAACTGATTTCTGTCAAAGAAATAACAAAGCAATGCTTGGTTTGACTTTGCCCTATCTCTCTTTCAGAAATCTGAGTGTTAAGGACTTCATGAGCGCCATATCAAAAAACCAGGGGAAAGCAATGTCACCAATTACATGCAATCACCAGTCAAGTCTTGGTTATGTGATTGAAACCCTAGCTTCCAAATCGGTGCATAGGATCTATGTGGTGGATGGGGAGGAATGCCAAGTTGTTGGTGTCATTACACTCAGAGATGTGATTTCTTGCTTCATTTCTGAGCCCCACAACCACTTTGATGCTTACCTGGGCTTTGCCGTGAAGCAGATAATGAAGCATTAAGACATCAGTTTATTAAAAACTCATATGCAGATGCAGATATAGTGAAAAAAAAATGGTTACAATTGACTATTGAGTAGCAAAATTTACTCTTCTCAAACTAAAGCCTGGGAGGTTGGCAGCTCTCTTGATAATTTTTATATTGTATAAACTAATACAGGTTGCTTGAAGAATTTTATAGAATGATAGAATTGAGCTTAATTTTGAAACCATTTCAAGTAAGATATTCCAACATTAATAAATCATGTCAAAAATTAAACACTAACTTCTCACTAAATAAGACGGTAATGCATGTAACCTGTTTATTAAATAAGTTAAGTTAGGCCATATTGTTCTTAATTTGTTAATCCACAGATTATACCCCTAACAAAACAAAAAAACCTATTATACGAATTCTATAATTGTAACTACGGAATCTGATCCCTAAATAAATAGAAAAGGCAAAGTTTTCACAAAAGGAAAAACACAGCAAATGTAGAGATTAGTGCAGTTGGTAGCTTCTTGTGTATCTGCATAAGCGATTCACGATTCCTGGGCCAGGCCAGGCCCAACTTAACGATTTAGTAATCAACTCGGTTCCATGACAAGTGGTGAGTTGAAGACCCGACACTTGTCGGGTTCCTCCACATGGCAAAGGCAGGCTTCTTGCATGCAGCAGCAGAAGCCAAGGTAACTGTTTCGGAGAAGAGAAGCATCAAAGTTTCCACAGAACAGCAACCAATACCAGTTTCTGAATCCATTGGAAGAAGCACAACGTATTTGGTGGAGGTATCCAATATAAACCAATCCTTGAGAATTTTATGTTGTTTTGTTTTTGTCTTCGCTGCTAACTACAATGAATTTGGAATATTTTGTTTATATATGCAAACTCATAGGATGCAGTGGAACTCTGCAATGGTTTCTTGATCAAAATTTTATTTATTTAGTTGTTTATTAAGATCTCTTATGTTAATCAGCATAATCTGAGGCCGAATTAACCATAAATGATCAAAATTTAGAAGCTGAAAAACCATTTGGGTGGAACCCTGAAATTTGTTTTCTTGAGCATATTGATCTCACCCCAGAAGGGCGAGCCATAAATCGTACAAATAAAATGAATTATGATTTCTGAAAGGGAATTCTATCGTTCTACGTACATTGATTCTACGACTTCATATGAATGAAGCCATTGAATAGTTTCCAATTTCTGCCTCTAGCGCATATATGGCACAACCACAAGCACAAGAAGAGATCGCGGAAAGATGTAAGATTTCAAGCTACGATGCCTACTTCGAGACCATCCAGTCCAGGAAAAAACTACCTCGTTCGCTGCAAGAGGTTTTAACATCTGCATTTGCAAAAATTCCTGTTTCATCTTTCCCGGGAGTACCTGAAGGCAAAGGTAACAATTCATCGCTGTCTCATTTATGTGGACAATATAGGAATTGAATGAGATAACTAAAACAGTATTACATTATTATCTGCAGTAATTGAGATTGGAGCAGATGCATCTGTCAGTGATGCCGTTAAGATTCTTTCCGAACACAACATTTTGTCGGCTCCTGTGACAAACCCAGAAGCAGAAACAAGTTCAGATTGGAGGGAGAGGTACCTAGGACTCATAGATTACTCTGCCGTTATTCTTTGGGTGTTGGAGAGTGCAGAACTAGCTGCAGTTGCTCTGTCAGCGACTTCAGCAACAGCTGCTGGAGTTGGTGCAGGGGCATTGGGCGCTGTGGGGGCACTAGCACTGGGTGTGACTGGTCCTGCTGCAGTTGCAGGTTTAACAGCTGCTGCAGTTGGGGCTGCTGTAGCTGGTGGTGCAGCTGCAGACAAAGGAATGGGCAAAGATGCTCCCACGGCTGCTGATGAATTGGGCAAAGACTTTTACAAAGTTATACTGCAAGATGAACCCTTCAAGTCAACCACAGTAAGCTTATCTTTACCATGAAGATTCTGTGTAGAGTATTGGTTGTCTTTTGAACACAGAGAGCTATATATGTCAATTATGAATCACTTGGTTCCACTTCTTCAAAAAATAAATTGACGAGCATATTGCTGCATCTATATTGCAGAGTACCCTGTTTGTGATTTGGAAGCAACTACATTAATAGGGACTGTTGCTCTTGTACTCATTTAAGTTATCTGACTGAATGACCGTATGTGATATGTACTTGTGTGTTTCAGGTAAGGTCAATACTAAAATCCTTCCGCTGGGCACCTTTCATTCCAGTAGCAACAGATAGTTCTATGTTGAGCGTTATGCTACTACTTTCAAAATATAGGCTGAGGAACGTACCTGTAATAGAACCAGGCCAACCCAATATTAAGAACTACATTACTCAATCGGGACTTGTTCAGGGTCTTGAGAGATGCAAAGGAAGGGACTGGTTTGACTGCATTGCTGCGAAGCCTATCTCTGATTTCGGACTTCCTTTTATGTCATCTGATGAGGTAAGGTTGCCTGGTCACCGAAACATTCATCTCGCTGGCTAGGGAATTTGGAGTCTGAATATTATTGTTCCTTTGCTTTCTTCGCCAGGTTATTAGCATTGGGTGCAATGATCTAATACTGGAAGCTTTCAAGAAGATGAGAGATAACCAAATAGGTGGTCTTCCAGTAGTAGAGGGGCCCAAGAGAAAGATCGTTGGTAATGTCAGCATGAGAGATATCAGATACTTGTTGCTCAAACCCGATATCTTCTCCAATTTCAGGTATTCGAAGACAAACTTTGAACCATTTACCCCGCCCATCCTTTGCGGAAATTACATTGTGCGCTTGGTCCACACTATGGACTGTAGAGCGCTTTAATCCTCTCAACTTCACAGAACAAACATTCACCATTGGATGCTCTGCCATTTACTTTGATAGTGAGAAAGGATCTAAAATACCTACGAAAGAAATTGAACTCATGTAGTTGTGAATTTGAACTAATCTGCTTACACTGATTTCTGTTATAAATAAAAACCATGGCTTTGATTACTCAACAGAGGCAATCACCTGCTCCTTTTCTATATAGACATCTTGCAAGTCAGTCTTGATGGACTACTTAATCCGTGTGCCTCTTTCTTTCAGGAAGCTCACTGTTAGGGACTTCATGAGCACCATCACAACAACCCACGAAATTGGAAAAGTCATCCAACCAATTACATGCAAGCTGGAGTCGACTCTCGGTAATGTGATTCATAGTCTTGCTTCCAAGTCCGTTCATAGGATCCATGTGGTTGCTGGGGAGGAAGGGGAAGTTGTTGGTGTCATTACACTCAGAGATGTGATCTCTTGCTTTATTTTTGAACCACCAAACCACTTTGATGACTACATGGGGTCTGCAGTGAAGGAGATGTTGAACCAGTGAGCCTTCTGTTTGTGGAAAACTTATATGGAGATGCAGAGACAGTATCAAAATTTTCGTTCGGGACCACAAAACAGTTGACATTGAGTTGTAGTTGTTTGTTTCGTGTATCTACTTTTGATGCATTCTTAATAAACTAAAGCCGGGGAGCTTTCTCAGTGTTTTATCATTCATCAATTCTCTAATCTTTTCTGCATCCTCCCACCTGCCAAGTGCAGCATATATCTTTGACAGGATCACGAAAGGTGTTGGGTTCTCTGGTTCTAATTCTGAAAGTTTTATAGCCATTTCTTTCCCCAGTTGGGAATCTAAATGAGATTCACAAGCACCTAGCAAAGATGCAAGAACTGCTCCAGAAGGCTCTGATAATTCTTGTATCAACTCTCGGGCTTCATCCAACCTGCCAGTTCTACCCAAAAGATCAATCATGCATCCAAAATGAGCTGGATTTGGTTTTAGACCAAAATCTCTGTCCATCATCCTAAAAACTTGCCATCCTTTGTCCACTAAACCAGTGTGACTGCACATAGATAGAAGACTCGTGAAAGTTGCTGCATTAGGTTGTACTTTTGCTTCCAACATCTGGTCGAAGATCCCAAATGCAGATTCATTATCTCCATTCCTTCCATACCCAGATATGATTGCGTTCCAAAATGCAGGATCATTAGGTTTTATCTGAAACCAATCAAAAATTCTTGTTGCCCAAGAAGACTGCCCACATTTCATGTACATGTCAATAAGAGCAGTGGAAATGAACAGATCATTGCTAATAGAGGTTCTAACTGCAAGCCCATGGACCTCTTTTCCACATTGCAGAGCAGATAAATCTGCACACGCTGGTAGAAGACTTGTGATAGATTTTAAACTTGGGACGACACCAGCTGATTGCATTCTCCTAAAATACACAAAAGCTTCAATCGCCTTCCCTAGTTGTGAAAACCCACTGATCATGGAATTCCAAGTAACCGAATCCGGTTTAAATCCTTCAGATTCCAACTGTTCAAATAGCTCAACAGCATTCTCATTCTGCGCATTCAACATCATTCCAGAAATCATGGCGTTCCATGTAAACAAATTCCTGTTTTCATTTAGTTCTTTGAAAGTACCATATGCCAGCTGCCAACAACCACACTTAGAATACATGTCCACAAGTGCTGTTCCAAGCATAGTATCAAGCTCCACTTCAATTTTCATCATCAACCCGTGAACCTGCTTGCCAAATCGGAGATACAAAAGACTAGCACAGGCAGAAAGAACAGACAGCAACGTAACTGAATTGGGATTTTCACCTGTACATGCTCTCATTTTCTTAAAAATATCCAACACCACATGAGGAACCCCATTCTGCAAAAGCCCTGAAATAAAAGCATTACAGCTCACTATATTCTTGATGGGCATTTCTTCAAACACCTTTGCAGCCGAAAACAACCCTCCGCAGTTAGAATACATAGTCAGAACCGAGGTTGCAACATAAACATCACTCTCAACACCCAGCTTTACCGCCAAGCAGTGCATTTCCATGCCATGCTCTACAGTTCCACATGCAGATAACATACTAGCTATTGTAACTGAATTGGGCCTGAACCCTCCAGGCCCTACGTTCTTAAATAACCGCAAAGCCTCTGTACAGTACCCATTATGCAGAAACCCTGAAATCACCGCATTCAACGAAGCCAAGTTCCGTTCAGGCATTTCTTCGAACACCTTCACTGCGTCGCCGATAAGATGAAGTTTCATGTACACATCGGTGAGAGCCGTGGCTGAATAAACATCAGCCGAAAACCCAGTTTTCATAAGATGGGTATGCAGAATTTGGGCATGTGGGGCTGATTGAAGCTTGCCACAAGCTTTGAGAAGAGGAGGGAATGTGAATTTGTGAGGACGCAAAGAAGCAGAGTGGAGCTGAGCGTATAAGCAGAGGGCATCTCTGTATAACCCATCTGCGACAAGTCGAGCTATTTCGCGCTTCATGGGTTGGTTGGTTTTCAAAAATGGCTCGCATCACCAAATGCAAATTCGGTTAATTTCTCTGCTGCCATTTCTTCGTTTTTTTTTTCTTTTCTTTTTCTTTCAGAAATTGGATTTGGAATGGGTTGGGCTATGATCAAGTACAGAAATGTGGTAAACATACAAATGGGCTTTTGAGTTTGGCCCAATCCCCGAGCAAGATTTGTTGGCGCAGCCGACAAGCATAGCATGTGGTGTGGGGATATAGAGAATCAAAGATTGATATCTACTTTCCCGGACACTTTTGTCAATTGGGTATTTTCAGTTTTAAAAAAAGGGTTAAAACAGCCATGATGATAATTGAATGGTTGTATAGCCCTACGAGGATGATTCCAACTTAAATGCAAAAGGTCATACACATCGTTTTGATTAATTTTCACATATGCTAATTAATTGTATCGCTTTAGTTATTATTATTTTTAATAAAATAAATACTTTATTTAAAGATAATAAACAACTGGCATATCAATACATGAGATTTCCAAGAAAGACTGCAACCCAAATATGAAAGTTACGAACAAAAACGTATTTTTATAAGATATTTTTCACAAATAGGTCTATTCTAACATAACATATTATAAAATGAAAATCCTTATAAAGCTTATTTGGAGAGAAAAACACAATTAGCCACTTGTCATATTCTAAAAACTAATTAAAAAATAACAAATAATTAGTTTTGAATTTTTCTAAATAAGTTTTATATAGGTCTTTGATTTTGTGCCAATTGGTTTTCTTTTTTTCTTTTTATTTTATTTTTAGAATTAAGAAAAGATAATATGGGTAGTTATCTTCCATAAAAGTAGGACATATTATTTTATTTTATTTTTAATTTTAATTTTTTTAAATATGAAAAAAGTGAATTTATCATATTATCCTCATTTAATTAACAGTTTCAATTCTTAATATTTGAATTAACCAAGAGTATTTTCTAGTATTTTGAATGTTTCATCATTCCGTATTTTTTGTTTTATATATATATATATATATATTATATTAAAATAAACTTATTTAATAAACGTGTCATGATGTCATGTTTGCGTATTTAATATGAGCCAAAAAAAATATAATTTATTGTATATTCTGCAATGTAGATGTTAGTGCAAGAATCTTTGCTTTGTAGAAAGCCATCCACTATTTTCTTATCGTTTTATGGCAGAAGCATTTCCCTTCCCTCTGCTGTCTCATTTGAAATCGATCACAATTTGACGAGGAATCAATATCAAGCAGATTCCCTAATTTATTAGTTACATATCATACCACATACCATACCAGTCTAGTAATAATTATGAGTCTTGACCTAACAGTTAAGTTGCTTTTAATTAAGTTCCAACTATCAATTATTTTTTGGGTTTAAAAATAATATTTATGCAAGTTAACTAATGATTGAATTTGGATTTGTGATTACCACATTTGACTTTTATAAAGTGACTTGTTGGTCCTATTTGATGGAAATTAAGAAATAATCTGTGCATGTATATATCTAATTTGGATTTGTGATTACCACATTTGACTCTTTTTAGAAATGTCATTATTATGTGGTGGGTGCATCATTTTAGTCCAATTTTTCGTACATTCATTTATTTTGCCAATTCACTTTCGGCACAATTTTCCAAATGTAGTCAATTTCTCAATAATAACGACTTGGAAAATTACTTTTACAGAAAATCTAAGTTCATATTCTTTGAGACTTTTATCATGATTGAATCAATATGATTGTGTAGCTTCGCACAGTTGTAATGAAATTTGGATCACAATTTAGACAAACAATGTTAATGTTGAGAGTATCATGTTGGCATGATTTGTGGATCATTGACTTTTTTACCTTACACAACAAGGATTCCCATTATAATTATATTTGATTTACTTTAATTCATAATTTCCTACTGTAAATAGAAATTTGAATTTATTATTTACTTACTCATTAAAGTTCCGTTGTATTATAAATATGACCTCCGACAAGGAAAAGAATACATAGAAAATTCCCACAAATAAATATTCTCTCATAATTCTCATATTTTAGCATGGTATTAGAGCGGCGATCTTTGAATTGTTGATTCTAGTTTCCAACCCCCGCCGCCGCCGCCATGGGGCCTGATGATTTTTTCAGCCCTCATGGAGGTAGCACCGCTGACTCCTTCTCAACCAACCATAGCCGAGTTGAGTGCCCAACTGGCTCAGCTCCTACAAATGCAGAACTCGACCCCGAATGCGATCCTGGATCAGGATCATATTTTGATGACCTCAAACTCGATCTTGAATCAAGATCTTATTTTGACGACCCCGACCTTGATTACGATGATGATCTCAACCCCGACTATGATGACAACCCCGACCCTGACTTCCACGACGATGACCCCGACTCCAATAACTACCCAGACCCCGACTCAGGCTCAAATCCCGATTCGGATTCCTACTAAAATTGTATCATATGCATCTTTCGCTGCATAAATTATGACTTCCCAACTAACGACCCCGACACATAAACGAGATTGCACATACTGTAGTGATCCGAGACACACTCGTGAGACTTATTTTCAATTGCATGGCTACTTCGAATGATGGGCTACTCTCAAAGGTCGAACACAACCCGATACGACCCCTAATGATACTGGTTATGGATTCTATACTTCGGATAAGAGTGATTCCACGAGTTGGATAATTGATTCCGGTGCAATTACTCATATGACGTTTGATCATGATGATTTTCTGAATACTACCCAACCCTGACGAACTTGTATTGCTAATGGCAATGGAGTTACTTATCTTATGACAGGGGATGTCACTATTGCACTCTCATCATCTCTCTCATTGTCTAATACTTTACTTGTTCCATCTTTATCCAAAAAATTAATATCAGTTAGTCAGCTTATTGAACAATTGAATTGTTGTATACTCATTTACCCGAGTTTTTGTTTGCTTCAGGATATTCACACTAAGGATATTCTTGGTAGTGGTACTAAGAGATGAGGGCAATATTATGTAGATGACTTCAGTCCCGACATGGCTAACAGTGTGACACATCATTTTCATAGCAAATAAAAGCAAATCTGGTTGTGGCACTGTCAATTGGGACATCCGTCTTTTAGTTATATGAAACATCTTATACCAGATTTATTCTCAGGTTTCAAATACTCCGACTTCACATGTGATACTTGTATTTTGGCCAAGAGTCACCTTGTGCCTATCCGTTGAGTATGGACAAGTGTACAACTCTATTTACATTAATCACATGTGATACTTGTATTTTGGCCAAGACTCACACCTCGAATCTTTGGATGTGTGGCTTTCGTTCACCTCCACAAAAATCAATGTAGCAAACTTGATTCATGTGCGCTCCGTTGTGTTTTTGTGGGTTATGCCACTCATCAGAAAGGTTATTGTTGTTATCACCCTCCTACCCAACGTACCTATATCACATTGGATGTGACCTTTCTGGAATCTGAGATGTTTTTCCATGACCCATCATCCAATTCTACGCTTCAGGGGGAGATACAAAGTGAAGAACAGAATTGGAGCAACTTGAAAAACGAAGAAATTCGCCTATGTATAGAAATGATCGATCGCCCCAAGTTTAAAGCATAAGATTACTCTCTGCCGAAAAGCGATAAATTGTCCATTCATAACAATCAATCGCTTTACCCACCTGATCCATGCGAAGATGTTTCTAATCCAAGTCTCATACCTACAGACAATATAAAACAACAAGATGAATACCATCTTTAACTTAACAGTACCAACAGACTAATCTTCTAAGAATATCCTTGAGGTAACTACTCCTACTATATTTGTGAATTTAGAGGATAAATCGATTGGATGCCAATTATATTTCAGGTAGAATCGTGGAAGGCCACTAAATCGTTATTCACCTGATATTAACAAGACATCAAAGTATTCAATTGTGAATCATGTATCCATTGAGAAGCTGTCTGAACCACTCAAGGCCTTTGTGCATCAGTTATCTGCTATTCATATCCCAACCAAGGTTGCTGAAGCATTTAAAGATCCTAAGTGGGTTCAAGCTATAAAAGAAGAGATAAAAGCTCTTAAGAAGAATCAGACTTGGACACTGGAAAATTTACCACGCGAAAAAAAGACTGTCGAATGTAGATGAGTGTTTACCATAAAAGACAACGCTGATGGATCTATCGAGCGATACAAGCAAAGCAAAACTTGTGGCAAAAAGGTACACACAGACTTATGATATAGATTATGAAGAAGCCTTTGCACTAGTTGCAAAATTGAACACAGTTAGAGTCTTACTATCCCTCGCAGCTAATTTGGATTGGCCATTACACTAGCTTGATATAAAGAATGTCTTCCTACATGGAGAACTCACGGAGGATGTGTATATGGACATTCCTCCTGGATATAATAATACTCAGACTGGAATAGTATGTAAATTACGAAAGGCGTTGTATGGACTGAAACAATCACCACATGCATGGTTTGGACGGTTCACCAGGGCAATGAAGAATAATGGATTCAGACAAAGTAACTCAGATAATACTTTGTTCTTGAAACATCAGAAAGGGAAGGTAACAACTTTAATAATCTATGTTGACGACATGATTATTACTGGGAGTTATAAATATGAAATATATCAGCTACAAAACTATTTGGCTATTGAATTTGAAATGAAGAATCTAGGTGAACTTAAATATTTCTTGGGGATTGAGGTGGCCCGATCACAATAAGTGACAGGACCGGACCCAAATTAAACTTTGGAATCCGAATCGAACCCTGTGAGTATCTGACACCTGGCTAATGCCGGGCACAAAGACCAAACTGGCCTTCTAACTAAAAATTTGCTTTTTAAAATAATATTATCTTCTACCGAAAAATTCGGCAGAGTTTCCCCTGTAATTTACTCATTCCCCAAAATTTACACATGTTATCAAACATTTATATAACTCAATCGTTCATCATGCATTCAATTATATCTAAACAAATTAAGCATCATAATATTCTGGTCTTAGGTTGTCATAAATCAAATGAACCAATCTACTAATAAAATTCATCTCAACTTTCAAAACAACACTATTGCGTTGGTAATCTCAAGCATTCTAACTCGTCGCTGCACCTTATAACCATAGGCTGCCTACGTACCCTTACTAAGGGATCAAGTCACACGTAGTTCTTTAATTGCAAAACCACTTTAGTTCTCAAATTTCATCTCAGCTTTCTGTTTCAAGCTTCCTGGCATTTCTCACATGGCAATATATAATTAAACGAAGAAATAAAAGCATTTATATCAAGTAATCATGCTTGGGAAGCCATAACCATCAATTCCTCGTGACACCAATGGTGACACGTCCTGACCTGTAATCCTCGCTGGACTCAGGAGACATTTGGTCAACCTGGTCCGCAATCCTCGCTCCCACGGTCCGCATAACTCTAAGACTCGTAGGGCAAAATATGCTAAAAAACTCAAGATATTTAATACTATATAAAATAATGCAAGATAAAGATAAGTGAACATAATAAAATAAAATAACATAAGTTAAAGATTATAAGTTCCGAACACCCTTGTATCGAACTCACGTAAAGTTCATAAATAAATAAATATATATATATCAATAACTTGATTAGAATCTATAAATATTTCCATCTATCGCTTGTAAAACAAATGTGACGCTTAAGAAAATAATGGTAATCGTATAAAATTCTCAATTTAGTTTAAAAGCATCTCAAAACTTAAATTCTCTCCACCGAAGCATACCCCCATTTCTAATCCGTCAATTCCTTAATATCGTCAATTCCATATATGCCATCAATTCCATATATCCGTCAATTCCAATAATAA
Source organism: Prunus persica (assembly GCF_000346465.2). Lineage (NCBI taxonomy): Eukaryota > Viridiplantae > Streptophyta > Magnoliopsida > Rosales > Rosaceae > Prunus > Prunus persica. Next base: position 27,681,866 of record NC_034009.1, read on the forward strand.
TCCGTCAATTCCAATGTTAGTTCGTCAATTCCATCATCGTAGGTCTCGGAACCATAAAGTTAACCGAGCCGCATTCCTCGCAGCTCTCAGAGATAACACTTCAATCTGAGCCGCAATCCTCGCAGGTCTTAGAGATAGCACTTCAATATGAGCCGCAATCCTCGCACCATACGGTTCAGGCGTTCCCGAAACTCGTGGGGCATCATCAAAATAACAAACTGTCTCAAGGCGACTGGGGGGTGTACCCTCGTGGTGGGTTTGAAAACCATAACTCGTCATTTATATAAACTTTAAATAGATTGGTTCTCAACTAAACTTAAAATATACATATATATATACTAAACACTTGGCTAGTTTGTTAACTATCTCGATCTCTGCTTAGCATACCATTCCAATATTATATTTATACTCCTACCACACAATTAACCATATGAACATATATAAACAGGTGATAAATAAACAGATAATTAAATACTCATTTCGAAATCACATAAAATCAAGAAATTAGAACTACAACTAAACCAAGTGAACACTCGCACGCGCATGAGCTTTCTAAAGGCTCAAACATATCACATGGAACTCATCCTCGTTATTTAATCCAAAGTCCTAGCCCTGGGCTCCTAGAAGTGCGTGCATTGTATTTGAAGTCATTCTCAAGCCTATGTAAGCATTTTCAATGATTAGAACGGTCTAGCAGTGCCTCGGGACTCAAAAAGCGATAAGTCCCAAAAAGTCAACCAGGGACCTCGTGGGGTCCACAACCTCAAAATTCCGATCCAAGAGTTCCTAGAGGTCTTAACATGCCTAGGACACATGTCCCGAGAGTTTGGTCTCGATCGGAAGGTCGGACTACTCACGATCGAACGATCGGACGATTACTATAAATCTAGCTCTAGGGTTGGCCTTTTTGAAGTATCCGGGACTCCGATTCCTGATCCGTTGAATCCTACACGATTCGAGAATTGTCTAGCTTGACAGATACGAGAATAACTACGATCCAACGGTTCAAATGTATCAAACCTGAAAATCGCACAATATGCGAGATCCGATTGGGGCTCAAACGTTGTCCAAATTGAGATCCACAAATTCCTACGCGCTCATGACAACACGAGAATCATTCTAGGACTGAGAGTGACCTCACTATACAGCCCACGCGCCGCCACAAGCCATGGCAGCGCGTTGGTGGCTTGATCAATTTTCGGCAGTAGGAAATACTCCAAACCGCCAGCCCAAACTCCTATCCTAGGTATAACACCCTACTTGAAACCACTTATGTTCTTGGACCTACCTCGAAAAATGAACAGAAGTGGCTGGAATCTCATCCTGAAATCCGGCAAAATTTTGGGTTACAAATCGAGTTGCCTACACTAGAAATTGATCAAATCTTACCTAACCATCAGCTAGAACACATCGAAAGGATGGAAAAACATACCAAATTTGAAGAAAATGGTGGTCGGAGGTGTTCGAACGAGCTTCACGAAATTTCGTAAAAAACTGTCCAAACCGCCCTGTTTCATGGTGGTTTCCAGCGATTACAACGGCGGATTGAGGCTGAGATGGGCTGGTACTGGAAGAGGGAAGTATGGTGGTTCTAATGGGACTGGTCTTCCTTCGATTGGTAGCCAGAGTTGAGAGATATCACCTTTGGAAGTCAGCTGGTTGAGCTGCCAAACTGCAGAAAATCTGGGTTTAAAAAACACTGAACTTCGAATTATTTACGGTTATACCACTGAACTTCTTTTAATCGTCATTTCTTCATTACAATCCCGATTCGAGTCCACTACGTGTCTACGGACTCGTTTCGATGTACTTTACGTAATTGTCTAATCAAAATTTCTAAATTCCTTCCCGAACTTAAAATGATATTTTTGCCCCTTCTTAATATTAAATAATATTTTAATTTCTCAAAAACCTTAATTAATTAAAATTCTTTTATTTTAATGTTTATTTCAATTTATTCCTCATTTAAATTTATTCATACTTTAATTATTTTAACACTTTTTCAGACCGAGATGTAACAATTTTACCAAAGTCTCCCCGGTGAACAAGTCACCATTTTCTATAATAATTTATTATAGGGGCAAAATTATCTTTTCTTAGAATAAATTAATAACTAAAAATTAATTTAGGATCGGGTTGTTACAATAAGACATATTTCTCTCTTAAAGGAAATATATCTTGGACTTGTTGACAAACATATGAATGCTAGATTGCAAACCTGTAGACACTCCTATTGTTCAGAATCATCATCTTGGAGAATATCTGGATCAAGTTTCAACTAAAAAAGAAAGATACCAAAGGTTAGTAGGAAGATTGATCTACTTGTCTCATACTCGGCCAAACATTGCTTATTCGATGAGTGTCGTCAGTTAATTTATGCATTCTCCGAGTGAAGACCACATGAATGTAATTATTTGGATACTTCGATATTTGAAGTCTGCACCTTGAAAAGGAATTATGTTCTCAAAACTTGGTCATCTGAATATTGATGGTTACACAGATGCAGATTGGGCATAAAGTATAATAGATAGGAAATCTACATCCAGTTACTTTACATTCGTGGGAGATAATTTGATTACATGGAGAAGCAAGAAACAGAATGTGGTCGCCTTATCCAGTGCAAAAGCCGAGTTTAGAGGTATAACTAAAGGAATTTGCGAACTCATTTGGTTAAAGAGGTTGCTTACTGAACTTGGATATAGACCTACATCTGTAATGAATCTCTTTACAAGGCTGCAATAGCTATTGCACATAATCCAGTTCAACATGATCGCACCAAACATGTTGAGGTAGATCGACACTATATCAAACAGAAGCTCGAAGTTAAAGTGATTCAGTTTCCTTTCGTAAAGTCCGAGGATCAATTGACAGATATTTTGACAAATGCAATTTCCAGTAAAGCATTCCACAATTCACTGGACCAGTTGGACATTGGCTACATCTATGCATCAACATGAGGGGGACTGTTGGCGTGACTTATGGACCATCGACTTTCTTACCTTACACACCAAGGATTCCCATTATAATTATATTTGATTTACTTTAATTCCTGATTTCCTACTGTAAATATAAATATGAATTTATTATTTACTTACCCATTAAAGTTCCTATAAATATGACCGCCTATAAGGAGAAGAATACACAGAAAATTTTCACAAACAAATATTCTCTCATAGTTATCATATTTTAGCATCATCGATGTAAGTTTTGCATTAATAATTTAAATATAATCACATTCTTGTTGTAAATGCATGAGTTGGTGGATGACCACCATACCTCTTAATATTCCACCGTTGGATTTTATGTAACCTATGCACTAAGTATTTGTAATTAATACTTGTAACCTATAGGTATATTGTAAATGATGGTATTCAATCTCCTATCTTGTAAGCCTATAAATAGGTGGTTCTACCAAAGATTAAGGAAAGAATAAACATGGTGAAGCTTTATCTTTAGCATATCACTTCTCTCTACATTTTCTCCCTCTAGTTTTATAACACGTTATCAGCACGACATTGCTCTTGGTATGTTTTCTTTCTTTGAATTTTCTTTCTTCTTATATGAGCTAGAGTCATCACATGGTATAGAGTTTCTTTGTACTCACCATCAGACTTCATCGTGTTTGTTTAAAAAAAAATTCTATTCTTATTACACATGAATATAA